>NW_028323260.1:0-72964 GCF_984573655.1 Nuphar pumila | reverse complement strand
AAGCAAGAGCTTAAAGAACCGAGCCCGCGGCTTTCTACGGCGCCTCAAACACGGTGCCCTCCCGGCAGACGAGCCGAAGGTCGCCCCTGCCGCCGCGGTTGTGCCAGAGTACGGCCAGCCCTCTGGAGCGGCCCCCCCCTGGGCCGTCCCGAGCCGCTTGGCTGTGCAAGATATCCATGGGGTGGATTCGCGCCGGGAACGGAGCGGGGCAGGTACTTTAGAGGGCATCCCACCCTTTGTCCCAAAGAGCCTCGACATCTCGATAGACTTCATGAGCCTTCCAGACCTCATGGTGCAGCGTCTCGAGATGGCAGCCACTATCCAAAGCCAGAACGGA
The DNA here is from genome assembly GCF_984573655.1 of Nuphar pumila. NCBI lineage: Eukaryota > Viridiplantae > Streptophyta > Magnoliopsida > Nymphaeales > Nymphaeaceae > Nuphar > Nuphar pumila. Next base: position 72,627 of record NW_028323260.1, on the reverse strand, counting down.
ACGGCCATCGCGCCCAGTCATCCACATCTAAACGCCCCCTTACACACTGCCCCCACGGGCGCGGGGCATCGCGTGCCCTGCTTGGCGCCAAGGCGTACCGCAGATGAGCCACCACCGAATACGACACCGGGGCACGATCACGACTCGGACGAGTTGATTGCGCTTGAGAAAGCGCGAGAGACGCGGCGGTGCGTGACGCAGCTAATAAACACCCAAAAGCGCACCGAACTTCAAGCGACGTTGACCGATTGGAGCGGGAAGTGAGCAGCTGGTTAGAGGCACCGAGTCAGCGCCGGGGCCGATCGCCCCCGGGGCTGGGTCGTGCTCATACCGCTCGGGGATTGCACTCGACGACTACGGTTGATGCGTTCCGACACACCACCCGAGCGGTCCACTCAGCTGCTGCGGTGCGGCCGCACACCCTCGAGCGGCCACCAACTCCAGTCTTGTTTTTGCGCCCACTCCCCGCCGACTTCCTCATTCCCAGCAAGCTGGACACGGGCACTGCGACTGCCAACGAAACACCTTCCACGGTGTGCCCCTCCACCAGACTGTGTAAGTTGCAGGTTCAGATGCCCGGAAATGCATGCATTTCAAGGGGGCAAGGAGGGACCAGATCTGGCGAAGCACTGCCTCCCCGTCCGCTCTTTTGTGAACGGCTAGATCTTCATGCGTGTAAAGCATTCACGTTCATGCATGTGTGCGTGCGTGTAGAGAGCAGTCTTTGTATTGCATTTCTCCATTTCGGGCCTTCATCTGAATGCCAATAACAGGACCAAATATTGAGTGATTTCTCGGGCCGATAGGGCGGTACCTAGAGCGATGAAAACAGAAGCGATACCCAGCAAAATCACGCACAAAGCAAAGCCTACAAGGCAGCTCCGACGTTGCAAGTTTTCAGGCTGTCTTTCACACTTTCCCATGTGTGCTTTTGAGACCTGAGCTAAGAATGACCAGATCAGGTTCACTTCCCTCTGATGGTGGTAGCACACATTCCCAAGACGTCCTTGGATTTGCCAATGTCCAGGTGGATGCAGTGCTATAAACAGATGCAACGTCATTGTTAATGTCACATCGATAAGCAAGTGAACATCACATGGATAAGCAAGCTCAGGCCAAAAGCAACCAAGTACTCACGTTTGAATCGATACGGCTCATTGAAGATGCAACAACATCATCAGGACTGAAAAGTGCCCGTTGCTTACAGGCAGCAAGGTCGCCCAAAGCTGCACCAGGTGTGCAAGAGGAACACCTGGGGGCTTCGTTTTTAAGCTTCCGGCAAGACATGCTCAACACAAGTGAGCCCAAACGAGACGCACGTACGCAACCGTCGTCCGCACCCGCTCAATTGATGAAGCCTGCAAGTTTAGTGAGGGGCTCCCGAGCCGGTTCGCAGCCAGCGCTGCAACAATCCTTGCAGGTGAGAGAAGTCGATGACAAGGATCAGACTATGACGAGACTCGAGAGGCCGCGAGGCGATGATGAGCGCCCATCCGTTGTTGCACCTTCAACTCCACCACCCTACGGCCGACTTCTTGCTGAGTCAGATGCTGAATCATCTTCGCACCACCCTCAAATGCCACCATCGATCGTGATGGGGCAGTCGATGCACCGACTCATGGCTCCTCTCAAATTCTCACACAAACACGCATGGTTGATCCGCGGACAACTACAGCTGTAGGCACCCCCGAGAGCCATGAAGTGCACTCGAGGGCGGCCTGGAAGCACTCTCGTTATGGCATTTCAACGGAGCCAGGCAGGATCGACGTCATGGTTAGCCAAGTCAACAGCCGATTGAAAAATGCGGAAGCACATTGCGTGGTGGACGCCGTGACAAGCGACCGCCCCCCCCCCCGCGCGCAACGTGTGGAAGCAGCCTTCCGACGCACCCAGCAACGAGCGAGGAGTTGACTCCGCAACGATGAGGGTCGACAAGCCCCAGTTGCCCCGTGCACGGGCTGAGGATGTGGCCAAAGGGGCGCTTACCAGTGCGACGGGGTTGCTGCACACGGAAGATGCCCCCCCCCCGCCCTCCGTCGAGCACGCGCCGCGGTCGCGCAGCCGCCGCACAAAGGAAGCCGCGACCAGAACGCGGATGGCGCGGATGTCGGAGGTTCAGGCGCAACTCGCGCAGTTGCGGGAGCAGCTTGGGGCTGGCGCGGCCCCTGGGGGCAAGGCCGGGGCCCTGCCGAGGGCCGACAGCCGCGCTCAATCCTCCTCTGGCGTGATGCGGGGCCTTGGGTCCTTGGCGCGGAAGGAGTGGGAGGGCTGTTCGTTGTCGGCCGCTGAGCGGCTCAGTGCGACCAGTCACGGCTCATCGATCGGCGCCCAGCGGGACCGCAGCCGCGGTGGCGAGCGTTTGAAGCCGGAGCTTTTCAGGATGGGTTCCCGCGAGCGGAGCTCGAAACCCAGCTACGGATCTCTCCGCCAAGCGCGGATGGCATTGCTTTGAATTGAATTAGATTGCATTGTACGCCAGCCACCAGATGGCACTGCTTTGAACATGAGCTCAGACAGGGCAGCATCCAAGCGTCGTCTTGTTCGTGTAGGTCCAGACTTCTCAAAAGATGAGGGAGCAGGTGCGACAGTCGAGGCCTACACATCGCGCTCACTAGGCTTGATAATCCAGCAAGCCCATGTAGAAGCAATGAACATTGTAATTGTATTATTCCAGAGTTGCTCAGCATCCATGTGCGTAATTGATTTCGTCATATTTGTGTGTATCGCCAGTGGTCGTGATTTTTCAGTATACTTGGAACTAGCCGTCTACAGAGCATGTAATATTCTTGGATTCTGACAAAGTGTGCTGTGCACCAGGCGTCGGGATGTGACCCAATCATATGGCGGTTGTGCACGTGATGTACGTGCGCTTGAACGCCAGTTCGCGGTTGTATCGTTTCAGGGAATTATGTACAATACTGGTATCGTCATGAGCTGCCATGGCGATGACTCACGCTGGGCGGGCGACTTCAATTGTCAAGGCTGTTGGGGCAACGACTTCCAAAGTACATCCTGTCTAACAGCTGCATGATTCTTGTCTAGTTTTTAACATGTTTTGACAAGAGTTGGTGCCCTGACTCAAACGCGCTAGGCAGGAACTCGATGTGAACAAGACACGCGGGGTCCACGGGCCCCGCTAAAAAGAAATCCATGTCCGATGAACAGCAGGTTGTGATTCCTTTCGATGACTTCATATTCATTAGTGTCGACGCCCCGTCGACATCATCAGGTTCTGCCTACCCTGAATTAGCTTCGGACTCCGGGAACCATCAACATGCGTATGCACAGCAGCGTGGTTCAGGATCTGAAGTGCCACAACCTGCAACACAAGGTGCCCGCAGCTGTCTTCTACCGCACGAGTTTGGCAAATGGCTGGAACAGCGCTATGATGTGTATTGCTTGCCTAGTTTGCAGATGCACCATGACCTCGCCGTGCATCAGCTGTGATGTTCACTTTTATCATTTTATCCGGTTTTCTTTCCATCGTGTTGCTCCACATGCAAGTTGCGAGACGGTGCAAATGCAGAGTGCACGGCATGCACAGCAGCCTCGGAGTTCTCACCTGAAAAGAATGCATGTTCTGCATCCAGCGTGACTTCGTAGAATCAGTTTAATTAGGTTGTGAAAGTGCTTACCACTTCCTTTTGGAGGGTTAGAGTGAACAGGCACTCCTGTCTTACTCCCGCGCACTCACTTTGCGCACTAGCATGGCGGAACGTACACTGCAAGAGGACGACTGCGAAAATACCTGATAATCGGCAAATACTGTCTAGCATTTAATACTATTTGCGTTCTCTGGTCGTTTTGTGTGAAAACTGCAGTGTCGGTGCATTCAGCGTGGGATGCACTTGTCGCACATGCACTTGAATTGCGAACCTCTCAACAATCCTCTGCAGCAGCGAATGGCGTGTGTTTGCAGGGCGAGATCTTCCCGTCCGTAGAACTGTTTCCATTGACTGGTGCCAGCACCGAGTCGTTCAGGCGCTCGAGGGGACGCAAGAGCTTCGACGCAGTGGTACTATTGTCGGGCAACGGCCCAGCTGCGGAGCGCCCCCCTACGATGCAAGGACATTTTCACGGCCCTTCCTGAATGATAAAGTTCACCTGGTGATGGAGGTGCGTGATAGTGCAGCTGATGTTGCCACAGCTTCGGAGACCACCAACAGTACCTGCCATAGTGACCGCAAGTCAACCCCAAAAGTGCGTTTGGTGTTGCCATAGTCTGTGGATGCGTACTTTGTCGAAATAGATAAAATCTTCCCGTACAATGGTTGACAATGATGGCGATGTCCTCTTCTACAACACTGTCCCATCCACATGGGCAGTGGCAACTCCAACTACACTTGGGATTCCTGCCACCATCACCATCACCAGACGCAGGCATCCTGACTCACCATCGCCTGACCTTTCATGTCTTCACTTTACACAGCAAATAAGGGCGCCAGCGAACGCATCCAGATCATGAACCTGATGGAGCTGAAGAATGGAAAATGAAGGTATGAAACGCCCCCAAAACTGGTGTATCTCGGCGTAATCTGCGTCGGGATGTGCTTCATTTTAAGGGCACCTCCACTCTGAGAGTCGCGGGCACACCGGGCCAACCGCATGTGCCAAACCAGGATTCAAACGCACGACCCCTCGATTCTTGAGTGGACAGTTCACCGACCTGAGCCATTGTTGCGTGGTTTTGACTGGGCTATGAAAATACTCGAATGCCGAGGCCAGCAACGCCTGCACAACCCATCACGATAAACCTGAGGCGCTTGAAATGGTCAAGCACTTCATCCTGAACTGCCTGCTGAACCTGCTGACTGCTCATGTCCATCTCCTATATAGTCTGTTAAGGCATTGGGCTGCCTTTTCAGGTTCAATTTGACGACGACTCACCGCCAGAAACTTTTGTCGCCGTCCACATCGACAGCCTCCCCACCAACACTTATAGACTGCAAACAATCGAACACATGATAGACAACGATGCTCCGCTCCTAGTTCCTTTTCGCCCCACGTCTCCCCGGCCTGCTTCCTCGAACTGGAAGCGCCCTCGCGAGCAGCCTCAGACCTCGTCCGGGGCCTTCGAAGCTGACTCAGAGGCACTCACGCCGCACAGTCCCACTCATGCCCTCGTCGCCTTCATCACCCTGGAGCCCAAGTTTCAAGACCCCTGGTCGCGTAGGACTCATATGGAGCAGCGCGCGCTCCGTGGCGTCGTTGATTTCACGGTGAGGCTTCGCGAGGCCTTCCCCGGACCAGGATTTGGGCTAGCCCGTGCCAATCGATACTTGCAGAGAAATCAATTGCACATTGATCTACCAAAGATAGTTTGGGCTATCCTGCTTGCGGCCTGCGCAGTCGGTGAAGGTGAAAAGCGAGGACATGATGGAACTCTGTGGCTCCCTCGCTGAAAACTTGAAGCCCTTGGCCTTCCAGTTTAAGCATGGTCCTTTCACAACTTTGTGAGCTGTTCAGCGTCTTTGGTGAGGTTTGGGACAGAACTTCCTGCGCGGTGGGCGCAAGAGGCAGGCTGGATTGTGCACAGACTCAATTGCGTGCATGCAGGCAGAGAGCAACACAGCTCAACGCGCATGGAAACGTCAGTCCCGCATGCGCAAATTGCCTTACACTTGCAACAGCCACGCAGCACACCACAGCCCATGCTGAAGAGCGCTTTGCTTCTGGTAAAGCTCATCGCTTTACTTCGCCAGATTAGTCTCGACACCGAATTCGTCCTCAGAATTCATGCATTTTCGGGCTTCTGGACCCACAAATTGTTCGGTCTGGCAAAACACTGGCAGGGCGGCACCCGATTGCCTCATCAAATCGCATGGAACAGGCACAAGGCCACACAACACATGCTGAAGAGCGGTTCCAGTCTCGCAGAGCTGTACCAAAGCGTACCTTGGCTGCATATTTCTCGCATCAGTACTCACACTACTAGATGGAAACACCAGCTGCTCTTTTACAGCTGGGCTGTACAAACTAGGCCACCAGACATTCGCTTCTGGGCAGGGTTAGTCTCGCACTCGCAGAAAACCATGTCGAACACCAGATCAAACTTCGAGGATGCATCTGTTTACGACACCAGCGCATCCACATGGACTGCTCTGGATTTCGCCTCGGTACGTCCACACAAGGACATCGCAATGCCGATCATGCTTCCTGTGTGTAGGGTGCCTCTGCGGATTTGATGCTTCAGGGGTTCGGCACCAACACACCCGGAGGCGCGCTCTCTCGGGGCGGCCGTCTGAAGCGGAGAACAGAAGACCTCCCCTAGAGAGGAATAGGAATACGCCAGAGTGCTTCGCCAGCATGGGATGCGACCACCCTTCGGTCCCGGACATCCATGTATTTCCGGGCATCTGGTCCCAAAAAATCAGAGGGTCTAGCGAAGAACTGATACGCCAAGACGTTGACAAGCCTTTCTCAGAGATTGTCCTCAGGTGGTGCAGTGTCCCACTGTGCCCGGGGACTCGCCGGTGGAAATCGTACATGGTGACTTGAACGTGTTCATGACAACATCCACCCATGATCAGTAGTAGTCTCTGACAGCCCAAGCGATTGAGCCGAGAACATGTGAATGACAGCCTCCTTGGTGATGTGCCACCTGGGCAAAAGCTATTAGTTGAACGGGCACCCCTCTAGAGGCACATCTGCGCAGTCCACTGCATTGCCAATGGTACCCTTTGCTGCTGCTCGAGAGGAAAGGACGCAGCCTGCATGATGATGACTTAACCGCAGCTTTTGGTAAAGTATCTAACCTCCAACCATAGTTAATACCTTGTTGGAAATGGTTAATTGTTTGCCAGAATGGGGTTCGGCCCCCCATGTTTGCCCCCGAAAGACGCGCAGTTTCAGGCATCGCGACCCGCTAATTACAGGGTCTGGCGACAGGTGGCGCGTGACGAGCAAGCCTCCCTCGTTAGACTTGGGCGATGCAACCTTCTCATCACGTTCTTGCAGACATGGCTGCTTTTGTCTGAAAGCAGGCCGGCAGTAATATTATTATCGCGGTTAAACCGCGGATTACCGTCGGATAGGACAGTCACTGTGTATGGGAGGGAGCATGCATGCGACTAGGGCACATGGCGGTACCGGTCAATGCACGTCATCCATGATGATGTAGCTTTGCACAACAATACCGCACCCATATGGACATGGCAAATCATCAGCCACTCTCAACCACATGCATGGTCAAGAGACATAAGTGGTATCCTGCGATTACATGCACATTGTTCAAGCAGGAACATACTTCTTCCAGAGATGGCCACATGCATCACAACAAGAGATGCGAGCACATTACTTCAGGCTGAAACAATGCAATCATGAGGCGCGCTCCAATGCTTCTGCCCTGACTCATGTCCAGCGCATTCAGCACGTTCTGGCTTTCATTAGTGCAAGTGAAGTTGGCAAGCCCACGCAACTCCCAAGGACAGGCTCAATCCCCTAGGTTCTTTTGTTTAATTTGGAGCAAAGTTCAACCAAGAGCGACACAGCACAATGTTGGTTGACATCAACTGGCGGCCTGCACTCGAGGGCTATACCCACTGACACGAGCACCACATTTAATACAATGCAGGGACATGACGCACACGTTGAGGCCATCCTGGGAAATAGATGTGATGGGTCCCATCAACAGCATCAACATTGGGCGTTCCATGTCTAGTCCCCCACACGTCTGAATTACAGTGCTCCTATGAGTGAGCGTACATCCCGCGCATTCCCGCTAAGAGCGCGGAAAGATTAACATCGGTAGGCATGAAAGCTTGAGCCGGTAACGGCAAGCCAAGAAACTAACACAGTAACCAACTCCCACACCGATGGCGAATCGCTTCGCGCTGGTTCGTGTGCGCGTGGCGTGGTTTGCAGCCTGTTCTGTCCATGAGGATCTGGCAAAGCTTATGATGACTATTTTCAAAGCCTTGTCATGGCTACTCTTCTTATGAGTGAGTATGCATTGTGTTGGTCAACAGCACATCTGCTTGTGCTTCTAGCAGTTGGGTGCTAGAGCGATGGGAAATCTGTCGCTGTTCACCCCAAACAGCTAGCAATTGATCAACCAGGCGGAGAGGTGATGGTGGCATTTGGCTCTGGTGGGTTTTGAACTCTAACAGCTGAATCAGCGCCGCTATGTTCGACAGCGGGGTGATATTTATTTACAACTTGGGATGATGCATCTGTCGAACATAATGGTGTTGGTTCAGTGGTTGTGATTCAGCAGTGGGTTAGGGTGTAAGGGTCACGGTGACTGACCGCGGTGCCTCGCAGCGGCGCAACACTGGGGTTAAATCACCCCATAACCCCATGGACATTGTTTCGCCGGCCCCTCCAGGTTTTTTGGGTCCAGACACCCAAAAATACATGAATCTCTGGGGCAAAAACGGGGGCCAAACCCATTCTGGCGAAGAGTTGCCCATGGACACCAGCGTTCCGCCAGACTGCAGCATTCAAGGTTAACTATGTCAGAAAATGTCAGTTATTTGGGACCATGGGCACAGACAGGGGCCAAACCAAAAACGCAGCTTAGCCGCCCCGTTGCACATTCACCAATGTGCGTAGCATCTCTCCCTCGTCCTGACGCGTGGAGCTTGATGACCCATGACTAGGCGTTGTCGGCATGGGCAAACGTAGCATCCACTGAGTCCGGTGAACACATTCACCAATGTGCATATCATCTCTCCCTCGTCCTGACGCGTGAAGCTTGATGAACCATGACGATGGGCATTGTCGGCATGGCCCAAACGTAGCATCCACTGTGTCCGGTGCACACTTCACCAATGTGCGTAGCATCTCCCCCTCGTCGTGACGCGTAGAGCTTGATGAACCAGGACGACTAGGCGTGGTCGGCATGGTCAAACGAAGCATCCACTGTGTCCGGTGCACACATTCACCAATGTGCGTAGCATCTCTCCCTCGTCGTGACGCGTGGAGCTTGATGAACCATGAGTAGGCGTTGTCGGCATGGTCAAACGTAGCATCCACTAAGTCCGATGCACAAAGTTCTTCGCCAGACCGCGTGGTGTATGGGTCCAGATGCACATAAATGCATGAATTTTGGGTCACAAATGTGGGTTGAACCCAGTCTGGCAAAGCACTGGGTGCACAGTGGATTAAGAGTTCTGGCAGCCTTTGGCTTGCTCGCAGTTTTCGTTGCCCATGCGCAGCAGACTCGTAGATGACGCGTTGGAGCGGTGTCCCATCAGCGCGTCGTGCATGTCGTACAGCTGCTGCATGGTGTGTTGATTCGCACGCGCCGTGAGCTGCGCCATTTGGTACGTGCTGTACAGAGCCTGCAGTGAAGCGACCAAGTGCGTCCGCTCGGCTGAGGGCGGGATGAGCCGTGCGAGGTTCAACGCTTGGAGATAGTTCTCGGCGGGCGAGATCGTGCTGTAGCTGGGCATGGGAACCCTGGTGTGGGGTGGGGGCTGCATGTCTTGGGGGAGCAGGCCTCGCAGGCCTTGGTTTTGGAGAGTGGCGTGTAGCAGCATGTCCTGTCGCACGAACTGGGGGTGCGGAGCGCTTGCGGCCCCTGCATGTGTTGTACAGCCCTTTGCCAGACTGCGTGATTTGTGGGTCCAAAGGCCCATGAACTACATGGATTGTGGGACATGCATGGGGGTGCGAAGCACTTGCGGCACCTCAGTGTGCTGTGCAGAGCTTTGCCAGACTGTGTGATTTGCGGGTCCAGACGCCCATGAAATACATGATTTGTAGGGACACAAAAGGGGCCGCGGAGCATTTGTAGTTGCGGCACCTGCACGTGCTGTACCGTGACGAGGAGGCTCTGTGGCGGGATCGACAGACTCGATCGGTTGTTTGTTATAGCTGAAGTTTACAGTACCTTTCTTGCAGGGTACAAGACGACGATGAAGATGACATGTCAGGTCAGGCTATGGTAGGTCAGTCTGGTCCAGGTATGCAAGCCTCAGGTGATGGTAATGATAGCACTGATTCCCAAGTAGTTCTTGGAGTTGCCATGTCCATGTGGATGCGGTAGTGATGTGAAATGTTACATCATCATCATACAGTGCAATTTGGCTCGCCTTGCCCAATGACAGGAACACCAATCTGAGTAGGGTGCTGCAGCGCAATTTTAGGGTTGTCTGCAAGGATGACGTGAGCTGTTTTAGGGATGCCGCAGAGCATTTTTTTGCTGTCTGCAAAGATGACATGGGCGATTACGGCGCCTGCCAGTGACACGCTTGCGATGCATCTCACCGATTTGGAGGAAATCAGTTAGCCAATGCAACAATGTCCTGCCCCGCTACAAACCCCAGTTTCTGAACCAACGGTGGTTGCCATCTTCAAACGCTTGTCTTCGATTGTTCATGCTTCTGTGTGCAAAACGCTCCCCTGCGTGTGAGTCACAAGCACAGCACTTTGCGCCACCCTTTCGAAAAGGAAAGTACTCAGCTGCGTTTGCTGGAGGAGCCGCTGGCCAAAAGCCGTTACGAACGACTTGAATCAGGACAGTTACCGTCGCCCAATCGATCAAACCGTAATTGGCGTAGCCAAGATTCCGCGACTTCAATGAGTGTCACACAAATTCAAAAAATTTCAATCATTTATCAAGGTTCTCGATAAATGATTGAATCAACCAGGAAACCCCACAATGTCCCCTATCATTCGGCCTACTCATGCTTGTTCGGCCTGTGCAATCACAGCATGGGGTGATGTGGCAAGCCAGCCTACTCAGGGGGCCAGCACACCCCAACCTGGATCAAAGCAAATACAATGGAGTTCATCCCTGGTGTGACAATGGATCAATCGAATACCGTGCTGCCGCTAAATATTCAACCGAAATCGCAAAAAAATGGCCGTTTGAAAATTTCCATCCTAAATCTCCAGAAATCTGGTCAAAAAATAGCGATTTTTACCATCTAGTATTCGGGTCTATCATCGTAAATAATCCTGATTCATGGTACCTACGGTTGAATGGTTTGCGGGATTCGGACAAAGTTTGAATATTAGCGTGATTGAATAGTTAGCGGCGATACGGTACTGCAGTAGACACGTTGGCCTGGTTGGGGTAGTAGCCTAGTTGGGGTTGATCTCGCAGGACCATGATGATGATGTATGTGTAAAAATACATCATCAATCAAGACAGGAAGTAGCCCAGTTGGGGTAGATGTCGCAGGTAGTAGCCTAGTTGGGGTAGATCTCGCAGCACCATGATGATGATGTATGCGTAAGAACATACATCATCATCATGGTGTTGCGATATCTACCGCATCCACATGGACATCGGTTACTCCAAGAACTACTTGGGAATGGTGTAACTTGAGCGCATTAATCATACAGACTGTACCAGCGCCGTCATGTCGACAGAGTGTACACTTGCTTTGGTTCAAAGCATGCCCTTGAGCGACTGCAGCTCGTCCAATGATTTGAGCGTGGTGCTTTGTCGGCTGAATCAGGTACGCACCGTACTGGCCGTCATTCACCAGCGTGGTTGGCAGGTTCAAGCTGGATTGCGGCAGTGAGTCAGCCGTGATCGCATTTTCCATGTTGAGCAACTTGGCCAGGGCATCGTAAGCCGTCGGGGCATTCGCCCTCAGCGTCGAGGGCTCCATTATGGGTGGGTCAAGCACACAGGGCGCAGAGTCGTACGTCGGGGCTTCCTCCGTGTGATGGTCGAGCCGCTGCTGGGGCTGTGCGTCCGGTGATTTCTTCTTTTCGAATACCTTGTGGGCCGCGCCGTCGTCACTCAGCGCCCGTGAAACTGCCTGCGCGTCATGGAGTGCGATTCAGAGCTTGTTCGGCTTCCGCATGTGTGGCGTTCAAGGCGACAGGATGCACTCCGTACAATGGCTGCAGCTGAATGAGTGCATGCCTTTCAATGCAGCGAAGCATTTTTTGCAGCTACAAAGCTTGGGTATTTGAGGACCAGGCGGTGCAATGCTATCCTAAGGTGGACTGTCCAGATGTGGGGACCCACAACGTAGAGCACAGTGAGATTCCCACCCTGCTTGAATCGACTGCCTACGGTGGTCACTGATTGCCGTGTTGCATTGTTTCTGTGGCCGTCACCCTCTTTCTGAGCGTTGTTGGCGTCAATCATGTGACCAGAGAGACCACGTGCGCACGACCTTGCCTCATCGCGAGCACAACTACGCATCGCAAGCAAGCGCGTACTGCCGGATTTCTGCTTCTCGTAGGAGAACACAAAACAAAGAAGAACCACTGTCTTTTCATCGTGCTCCCTGCACGTTTTGAGATGCACTTGCACCTCGACGGCAAGATTCGAACACTATGTGGCTTCGCTTCGAAGAGTATCCCGCTGGCGTCTTGCTATTCCCCAACAGATAGGTGGTTAGACTTGCTACTCTCCAGAAGCTTGCAAGGTCTTGCCTACATCTGCTGCAGGCTTGCCTTAGGCATTACTGCGCTCTGTATGTATTGCTCCCGACATCAGACTTGAGATACTCTTACAGCCCATCAATGCCTTCTCTCGTAAATTCGGCAGGCGCTACATGTATTCATACCATCCAGGGCCACATTTACTGGATTCATGCAACGTGCTGATTGTTCCAAAGTGATTGCCTATTCGAGAGAATGGAGATGCGCTGGGCAAGTCAGGCCCATATGTGCGGCGCTGTGTGAAAGCAGTGGCCAGGATTTCAACTTGCGATTTCCGCATCATGTAGTTAATTTTATCCAAAGGGTTGCCTGTATATCTGGACATCGGCCGTGATATATCCTGAGATATCACCGTCCAGGGGCAGGACAGCGACGGTGGAATGCTTCTTCTGTGTGTAAGTCACAAATCGGATGATACATGTCCATATGGCATCACTCTGGCTGGAAGTAAACTCGCTCATCGCCATGCGAGGCTGCTGGCATGTCGCAAAGAATCGAGATGATGCGGGAATGCCCAGTATCCGAGTCCGTTAACTTAGCTGAAGTGACAGGCCACACACATGGCGCTCCGTAACAATTTGCGGCTCTTGTGTCCTTCAAAGCTTGAAAAATGTCAACTAGCACTGGAGCATGAATTTGGTGGACTTGCGCGTGATGTGAATGCGATACGGCGACGTAGGACTCATTTTGCGGAATGAGAGTGATGTGGTACAACCTGGTACATGCTCTTTAGTTGGTGAGAAATCCACCGGTAAAGCGTGCCCCAACAAGAAAAGATCAAACATGCAGCTGAATGTCCGGTCTTTATGATACCTGGGAAGTGCGTGATCAAGGGTGGCCTTCAGGGCAACTGTGAAACCAGTACTACCCGATAATTCGCGATAGTAGTTGTTGCAGGACGTGATGGCGTGCGCTTGATGCATATCCAAGGAGCACACCTTCACTTCAAGGCTTGAAAATCTGCTCTTCCGCTTGGTTATTCCTTGAACTCGCAAAAAGAACTTTTGCGCATGCGAGGCCACTTGAGTTGGCGACCGTGTGATGACATGCACCTCAGAAATCTTTTTCCACTGTCCCCTACCGAATTCCTCCAGCCCCTTTATGAATGCGACATGCTCCTTATCGCTCCAGGGAAATCCCTTCCGGCTGCTTTCGCTTGACCCACCCTCACCATCCGTCGAGTCCATTTTGCTACCTAGAGCTCACAACCTTGCACAACCTTGTCAGCCTGCTCGTCTTGCGAATAGACGAGGAGTTCTATATTCATAAATCCCAATTCCTATTGGTATAAGCGTGCTGTCTCATGTTGTCACGCATACCAACCACGCAGGCGCGCTGTCTCGTATTTGTGCGTTAAATAAACACACCCATGATTTCTATCTGGGAGCCAGAGTGTTTGTTTACATGGCGGAGATGATGTAGATGATGGAAATATGAATTCGATGTGGTGCCTCTTCATAGCAAGGTGCAGCAGTCCTTCTCGTCGCGTGAATCGAGCGTCCTGGCAAGGTGTGTAAGGATTTGCGCTCTTCGCAATATTTCCTCGCGGTGGAATAATTGCCTCACATAACTTATACAGCTTTTTCACGGCTGTGACCTTTCCTGATCACAAATTGTACCTTGCATTGACGATGGCCTCGCATGGGTTGAGGCACCGACGATGCCGTCTCGCAACTCTTCACCCGTGTCGTGACATTCGTCCAGGGAAGCCTATTCGCTGCGAAGCTGTACATTCAACAAAAGAATGCGTGCTTGCCGATTGGGAAACATTCGCGACCCTTACGTCAGGTGCGCTCGATCGTTGGCAGAGACTCTGCCCGCTAGATCTTTCATCATTGCGTATAGCACATTTCTCTGTCATGTGCCACATCTTGACACAATTTTCCAGCTTTGCTTTCTGTGGCACGGATGATGCGCTCACAGTATGACAGTGTCTCACGGGTAAGGGGTTAGGGTTGGTGCCTGAAATGAAGTGGCCCTACCGGTCCATTGCCGCAGACAAACTACAAATGAGGAACCCAAACCGGTAGAAGGTGAGATCTTGACCGCCGTTGTGTAACACATGTACGTTGCTTGAGGCTCGCGCCCATGTGCACCTCGTAAGCTTCCGGAATTGGCAAACATTCCAATGGGTTGTCACACACATGCAGTGAATTCAACCACTAACCCCCAGTGAGAATAACACAGCTTCTCTGAGAAACTTTGTCGTCTCTTCAGGGGCGGCTGACGCTCGATTTTGTATGCTCGGTGCAGGTGAATGGGAAGGGAAGAGCGCTTCATTCAACCCAGATGGCGCGCCTCTGCCGCTGCCGGAGCGCTACGTCCCTCCCGAGTATGGTCACTGGGGCATCACATTGAAAGACTGGGCAACTCTGACAAGCACCAAGGTGACGGGGACACAGTACAAATCATCCACCAAGTACATGTTTCCAACCGTCGGCACGCTTCCCCAACGATCCTGCAACGAGCCACGAGGCCATTGGGAACTCCATGTGCGACTTGATTATCATCTCTAGCTCAGTAAAGCGCTTACAATGGAGCAATACGGATCGTCATACACACAACCCATCCACCCACGTTCACCACGCAGATCTGTGCTACATCTGATGATGGCTGCTTACAGCACTATCTCTGATATTGCATCCACTTTGGGAATTGGCAGTGATGTTGGCATTAACATTGGCAGTGATATTGCATTCACATTGGAATAGGCAGCTCCAAGGGCTGCATGGGAAATGTGCTACCATCAATATCAGCCGAGACAAACGAACCCAGACCAGCCTTACATGCCATAGCCTGACTGGCCGTGGAGCTTCTGTAAGAACAAGCAAGCCGTCAAGTACAAGCAGTATGTCGTTGGATCTTAGGCCATGCTCGTCTTGATATTCTCCTCATCATCGAAACGTTCATGATTTTATCTCTCCTCTGGGGGTGCGCTTCGCCATGCAGTTTGCATTGTGGGTCTGTATCCCTGACAATACGTGATTATCTGGGGCAGGAATGCGGGTCGGACCCCATTCGAAGCACTGATTTGGCGCGAGATTGATCACGGCGGCCTTGCCCGATTACCACTGACGAGATGTCAGCAGTGCCTGCTAACTTGTCTGCCTGATTCTCAGTGGTCAGTTTTGCCCTTTGAGCTGGCGACATTACATATCAGTCTTAACATGTTGATGGCCAGTTTTGTATTCTCTTCTTTACGGTATCATGTCCCGGTCATCTCCCCCGCAAGTAGCAGCTCATGATGATGTTTCTTTCGGCAAACCTTTCGCATCCACGTGGCCATCGGAAACGCCAAGAACCAGTGCTTCGCCAGAATGGGTTTCGACCCCCATTTGTCACGACATATCATGCATTTTCGGGTATCTGGACCCGAATAATTAGAGGGTCTGGCGAAGAACTACTTGGGAATGAGTGCCACCAGCACCCCGTCGCCTGAGGCAAGCGTACCTGGACAAATCGTGCCGGCTGAGATGCATCGTCACGTGACCGTGCAGGGTGTGAAGCCGATGCAGCCAATTTCACAGAAGTGAGGACAGAAGGCGAGAGAGGAGGGGGTGAGTCAACCGATCTGCCTTGCGTGTTCGTGTCCGGACCCGACTACAACCTGGGTCCGACTACCATCCCTCAACGCAGTGGCAAATTTACCGTGGAGTCCTGCTTTCACACTTCGGAGGAGCACCGGTAAGGCCCACACAGCCAAAAGATCGGCACTGCAAGCCATCCAAAATATGCGTATCTATGCAACGCAGCTTCAAGGGTACCTCTAGGTACCAAAATTCGTCATTTATCTTATTTTATTTCCAGCTCAGAAATGTTTACCGTATCGCCGCTCACTATTCAATCACGCTAATATTCAAACTTTGTCCGAATCCCGCAAACCATTCAACCGTAGGTACAATAAATCGGGATATTTATTATGATAGCCCCAAAGAATAGATAGTAAAAATCACCATTCTTGACCAAAGTTTCTGGAGATTTAGGATGAAAATTTTTCAAACGGCCCATTTTTTGCGATTTCGATTGAATGTTTAGCGGCAGTACGGTACATAGAGACCGTGACACAGAGCAACGTAGGGCAACTGATCAAATGTTGTCCAGACTACCATACTAACTGGCATCAGGGCCCGAGGTTGAATCTCGCCTGTCTGAGGAAACGCTACCTGCAGGGTGCGGGTGCGCCATGTGTTTGAGCGCTATGTCGATGATGGTCCGTTCAAGCTGCTCGAGCTAGCGCTCTTCACAGAGCTTCACGTGGGTGATTACAATTGTGGACTCATCCTTCCGAGTTGCTGTGGAGCGGAGTCAGGCTTTGCTGACTCTGTGGCCCTGGATCCTGGTGCCCAAGTAGCCGCGAGTGCTTGGCAGGCGCGCGAGGGGGTGACTCACCGGGCGCTGCCCGTCAGCGGCTTTGAGGCCGTGGACGTGATGAGACAAGGCGGCGAGACGTACGATGCTCTCTTCTTGTTTTTTTTCAATCGAGCGCAGCAACATGATGAACTTTGGCATGGCATTGCATTGAAACAACATGACAGGCATTTAGGTCATAGGCCATGCCATAGTCTATGAAGAGCACAACGAGAAAGCGGCTTTTTCTTGCCGCTTGCAGCACTCCTCGTGTGAGGGAAGCATCTCCACCCTGTCGTTGTTTTCAGCAAGCAAGGCCTTGCACCCTCAGCTACATCTTATCACTGAGGTCATGTCAAGTTAGGCTACGGTAAGTCAGGCTGGTCCAGGTACGCTTGCCTCAGGTGACGGTAATGGTGGCACTCATTCTCAAGTAGTTCTTACAGTTGCCAATGCCCATGTGGATGCGGTAGTGATGTACAAAATAACATCATGTTCCAGTGTGTCAAAAGGTGGCTCGTTGTCTGACGCAAGATCAGCGATCGAGCCATGCACATTCCTCGGCGTCACGATGTTATGAATGCCGCTTCAGGCGAAGCAGTCGCATCTCACAGGATGCAGCATGGGGCAGAATGAAGCCATGTGGGTGTGTTTTGTTGCAGACTTGCGGGGTTCTTGAGCCCCCATTGGCAGAACAATCACATAGGTCACAAGTGTCGTTTATGGCGAGGTGCTTGACCATGCGAGTGCTCGCAGCGCTTGGATTGCGTATAAATCAAAGTAGGTCGATCGATACTCGGCTGCGGTACGGAGCTTTGTACATCGCGTCAGTGCGTCGCCAGAATGGGACCCCCATTGTTGTCCCGACAATTCGTGTATTTTTTGGTGTACGGACCCGGTAAATCTGAGCATCTGGCAGAGCATTGCATCCTGTCGTTACTGCCGACATGAACATGACCTAAATTGCAATTTCGAGATTATGTTCCTTTTCGGCCTATTTTGCGATGTTCTGTCCCTGTACGACAATGAGCATGGCATCGCACTCACAGAAGGTGTGACCGCATGCATAAATGCGGTGCAAATTACGCCATTGCGTTGTCCGACAGTCCCGTCAGTCTGTAAACCCAGACCTGTGCCATCTCGTTCGCAGCACAGTTGATATGTTTTGCCATGAATGAGTTACTGTTCCTTGTCTTGAACGCACCTAGGAAGCGTCACCAAGATCTTGCAGCTTGTTACATGCTACAAGCGCAAATGACGCCTGGATGCTTGTGATCAAGAGCTAATGAATTGAAACTCATTCATTAGTACTACCGCGAGCATCCGAGGGTCGTTGGCATCTGCAGCATGTAATCCACTGCAGGAGGTCTGTGAAGCTTCCGGGTGCTCTTCCAGGCATGAAACTTTGGCGTCATTCATGTTGGAATATGTCAGCTTTGCTTTAGAGGAGATGGCACAGGTCTGAGTTCACAAGCTGACAGGAAAGTGAAAATAATCAAGCCAGCCCAACGAAGGCGGCGTTGGCAGTGGACGAGATAGCCAGAGCTGATCTTACGCCTGAATGGAGGGACACAAGCTGATATGAATTGAACACAACACTATAGCACATCTCTTCTGTCGATGAGCCACATCAGAATTGCAACATCTGTTTCTGTGGCTTGCATATTACTGGCGGCGGTTGTGTAAATTTTGCCACCTGGCTATCTGACCGTTCCAATGTGAACACTCCAAGGAGCTCTCTGGCCCAAGTTATTCTTCGCACACAATCCACTATCTATTTTAAGTTGAATTTATCCAACTTCACGCCAGTTCTGCCATCTGCTTGAATCCGATTACAATGGTATTTACCAATACCTGAAAAGATGTCTTTGTTGCCTGATTGCCTCATTCGTCAGACGATGGCTCGTCAGGCGCCGTGCAGCCAAATCGCTGCATGGTCTGACTTCAAATCTGACAGTTTGGTGGAGGCGCTTCTTTCCAATTTGTTTCCTTGCTGCCACTGTTAGCTGAAGGCGGCGGTGGAACTTTGCGCAGGTGCAGGTCTCGCACAGAGAACGTGGCAGCCGTCTGTTTGCCGCTCAACGTGTGGTCAAAGGTGGTCAACGACGGCAAGACTCTCATCATTGAAGCAGGCATGCTGCATCCTGAAAACAAGAACGAGGCGTCGCTTTCGCGGCGCTGCTACATGGACGGCCAGCTTGAGTGCGCTGTCATTGCCAAGATGGCAGCGTGATGCAGCAATGCCAATCAAATTCGAACAGACCTAGAGCCTGGGTCTGTCGAGTAGAGGGTTGGGCAGGCCGGTCAACTGCATCCTGGGGTGGGGTAAAGAATGGAGGGCCTGCTGCCATGGCCATAGATTCTGGGGATGAAGTTAATTGCCTACTGTCTGGGAGACTTCAAGTTGTCGCCCTTGCGATTTCCCCTTCCGATTCGCCAGCCCTTAGTGTGTTACAACGAAGCGGGAAAGCAAAGCAGAAACAAACTGCAGACAAGGACGACTCAACTCAAGAACACACGAAAGAAATCAAACCAAACACACAGGAAAACAAAGAAAGAAAGAAAAGGACAATCAAAACAGCCAGCCGACAAGACTAAGGGAGAGCAAAGCAGGAGCGCTACAACACGACACACCAACCCCTCTACACCTCACCTGCCTCATCAACCGGCAGCTCACAACCCGGCATGAACTGCCGGCCCACATTCTGTGCAAAACAAAACATGGACCGGTAATACATCTTCCCGTTGCCACGGCACAAAGCACAGCTGAGTTCTTGCCGGACCGAGCGCACAAATGCTGCCTTCGAAACACCTCCACTTGCAGCCGCCACATCGCCTAGGTCCGACAAGAAACGCGAAGCCTCTCGCCCAAGGCGCCCGAACGACTCAACTGCAAGCGGTATGAAGTCGCAGCCGACGTCTTGACCAAGTGACTTAAACTGGCGTCTCTTTGCCTGCTCCGCCCGCAACACGGCAAAACCCGCATCACGAGCCGCGCCACGAACGTAGCAAGCTGCGGTAGGATGCGTAACCACGCAATCCAAGACGACGATGCGGCCCTCCGGCATGACAGCCAGAATGTCGCCACGCCGCAGACCAGCAGCGCCATTGCAATGGCCATGAGCGACCAGACTGCTGTATGCTGGTTCCGCACTGGAAGCGCAACCAGCACGACGGATGGCCCGACGCCAGGCAGAAGCCCAGATATCGTGGCGTAATGTTGCCATCCCAGCAGTTTGATTGCAGACCATCGCATGATCTGGCTTCCCCGCATCTCCAGCTCCACATAGATAAGGCGGAGCTGCTACCCGAACAGGCACCCCGAGACCTAGAAGGTGGCGGCTGAGACAAAATCCTCATTGCTAAGACGCGTAGTGGCAGCACCAGGCAGCGCAGTGATCCACGCCGCGGAAGGACCAGTCGCAGCACTAAGGAGACGAGCCGCATCCTGTCTACCCGCGTCGGTGGCCTCATCAAACGAGGATCGGAAATCGCGAGCAGCGCGATCGCCAATAACTCGCAACACAGCATGCTGCACACCTGGCAACAATTCGGCCACCAAAGCGTCTGTGATGTCGCGAGAAGACTGCTCCCAACCACAGTCTGAAGCAACGCTGTCATAAACGCGTTGCCAAGCAGAGATCAGAGGAGCCCGCGCTACCCCAGTAAAGGGCATGCAAGCCGCCACACCACCTGCCATGGCAGCTTGCGCCAATGAGTCATGGGATCACTCAACGCAGACCATCTATAACCTAGAGCACCCGGTACAGGCACATACATAGATCATCTCATGTGTACTTGCAACAGGATCGGCATTGCCAAAGCAACCTGTGCTCTTTTTTTTTTTTTTAATGCCCCAGAAACAAGAGCAGCATCAGCTTCCACTTCGGAGGAGAAACGCAGCCCTAAACCACCATGCCGTAAAGGCAAGGTCATTTGCTGCACCTCGCGACCTCCAAGGACACGCGCGCCCGCGGGCCCAATGGCCGAAGGCAAGCGAAAGAGGCAGACGGCGGCCTGAAGGATTGCTTGCTCAACACGGCGCGGTGGCCGCCGCCAAATGCACCCACGGCACAGAGCGCTGGAAATGAAACATGCGCAGGGAGAGGGATGTCCGCAGCAAAGCAAACTGTGATTGCTTGGGCAGTGGAAGCCGCATCAACTTCTCAACCTGCGACGCCAGACCTTAGTCAATTCAAGCAATGCAACGCACAAGTATTAGCAACTGGAAGACAACTGTGCAGACTTCGTTCCACTTGGACAGCTTGGTTGGGTCAACGTGCGTGGCTTATCACTTGAGCAAAGTGCAGTCTCTATGTAGGGAGGTAGCATTTTCTTGGCACACAACGAATCCAACCGTCCTGGCGGTATGTAAACTCTCAGACTGCATGTGCTGACGAGTGCATTGAGCAAGAACCTGCGCACATGACCTGGTCCATGTGCGTGCAGCCACCAATTCCATTTGACCACAATCAGGACATCATCATGTCGCATCAGACGACTATGATTTGACATCAGACGACAGCGCTATCGGCCTCCCAGGTGGCCTCTCTGATGTGAATTCTCAGTGGTAAAACGGGTACAGCAAGCAGCAGCATTGTCGCTGTGCTGACAGCTGTATGTTACAAAACAGTGAGTAGAAAGGCACTACAATGTCTCTACTACATGTGCGGCATGCACGCATCAACCGTACAAATTAGTGCCCAGACTACCTGAAAAATCTTGACTAGACGGGCCAGAACGTCACTGCACGAAAACTCTGCTAAACTGCGTGGTTCATTCATCACATTTTGCATGGAAAGATGGCCATATCATTGCAGCAACGGCGAGCGCTGTCGTGATGCTTTGACAAAACCTCTGTCTGGCATGCATCCACTCCATCGTTTGGAGCCTCAATATGCTGTATGCATGCTTATGCATGGGGGTGTGGCCTTCTCGACCTGGTCTAGTCAACTTGATGACACAACCAAACTTGCATCTATCCACCTTTGACCCTGAGGACAAGTCCATTCGGTCAAAAACTGCCAGTCCTGCTCAACACGCCGTTCTCAGTTGTCCTGACCAGTCACACACAGCTCGCTCCAACATCATGTGCAGCTGTTGAGAGACACGCTACGCTGCGTGTGCACGCTGTCCGCACGATAACGCGATCAAACACGTTATCTGCCCGAGATGATCGGCTGAGCTATTGTACGGGTCGTTGGTCATGAGGACTCTTGCAATAGGGCACGTGGAGGCTGTCCATGCTCCAGCGCATGCCTGTAAAGGGTCCCACAGCTTGGGAAACGAGGTCAATCCGTGGCCCTCACGCGCAACGTTGACCGGCGCGTGCGCCCTCCACCAACAACACATCACACGCAGAATCTTTGCTCGCTGCCAACATGCACCTGGATCGGCCCAGCCAAGGGAACGAGCGCGGGGTGGCTCGCCAAGCTACCAGAGTGCACATATCGGGATCAGTTTGGGCCAGGGGGAGTGATCTGACCAGCCATTCGCGCGCCCAAAGGGATGTTCGCCCGACGCCCACGGAATCCCACGTAGACGACGTCGATGTTGGGAGCGGGGTGGGGATCGTTCAACTCTTGCATAAAGTTCTCCTGGTCGATCAGCTTCACACACACCAGATTTCCCGCTCTTCGCTGTTGTAGAGGAATATGCAGCCTGCAATTCAGCAACAGCCTCGGTCAGTGTTGGGCACCAGGTATCCTGAGATAGACGCTTTCACTGTGTGTGCCGAACCTTGTGCGCTTGGGCTCTGAGTGAGGCCATATATGTGGATGACTCAGGCTAGAATCCCTGGTCGATTGTACCGACCATATAGAAAAGTGTTCGCTACATCAACTGGTATTGTTTCCCAACAGTGAGCAGTAATGAAAAGTATATATATTCCCAAGTCCTTGAGTTGCCAATGTCCATGAGGCTGCGGTAGCACTGGTGTTGTAAAAGACACACTATCATCAGTACATTGCATAGATAATGGCAGGGAAACAGACAACAAGCCACAAAGACAGCACGTTCAAAGTGAAACAGCTCATTGATCGTCAGCTGTCGGAACAAGCAAGCCTGTCATAAACGCGCGGCCGCTGGGCACGAGCTAAACACACTTTCATCATCATCAGCCTTGCAGTGTCAATCAGAAGTAGTGGCGACCCCCACATGAGTACCAGCATTCACACTCGGAGGTGGATTGAAGGACCTGTGGTAGACTCTTTCAATTCCACACCACTGCAATGAGCTGACCTGCGGGCTGTCAGCATAGATAGCTAGCGATCGCTACATAGTCTTCTGTAACTGCTCACATCCTGTATGATGCCGTTACCTGAGTTCGATATGGCGCGTGCGTGTCATGGTCATGCAGGTTGAGCGAAGCCATTGCGGCAATGCGCTAACGAAGAAGAGAGTGAGAGAAAGCAAGAAACGTGCGCACTGCAGCCTGCAGTCCAATGAGATGGAGCAGGTGACGCAGGTAGACAGAAATCAGATCTTGCACGACCTCGTGCAATCAATGGCGACCACTCATTGATCGATCATGTCGTCCATCGGGCACTCGCACTGCAGCCTCTGCTCAGTGCTTCGCGACAGTGCGTTCTGACGCCCATCTCTGACCCCCGAATCCATGCATCTTCAGGCATCTGGAGCCAAAATGAGAAGGTCTGGCGAAACAGTGGCTTCTGCTGGCCAACCCTCCGTGCCATACACCTCAGTGTCGCAGTTGGTATACGTGCCAGACTAGCAAGCTAGGAAAGCCTGACCTACCTGTTGTGTGCCACCTAGGCAACATGGAAAACCCATGAATTTTACTTTACATACAAGTGCAGGCATGAGAACAGTCTAGCGGCTATCTCGCCAAGTGTGTCTCT
The DNA here is from genome assembly GCF_984573655.1 of Nuphar pumila. Taxonomy (NCBI): domain Eukaryota; kingdom Viridiplantae; phylum Streptophyta; class Magnoliopsida; order Nymphaeales; family Nymphaeaceae; genus Nuphar; species Nuphar pumila. The sequence goes on along the minus strand of NW_028323260.1, from coordinate 49,066 downwards.
GCCGCACCACTGCTTCGCCCGAACTGGCCCCATTGTACCAAATATTCTTGTGTTTTTGGGCCTGTGGACCCCAAAAAAAAAAGGATTTGGCAAACACTAAACCCCAAAACATGGATGCTTCTCAGTGTCAGCAGTCTCCACACCTGTTGATATCTGGTTTGTTTCCCTGCGCATGCAAGTCGTCATCGTCTTCGCCATCGCTTGTCTCCACCACATCAAGGGTCCACTCATCGTCGGATGAATCCGTCTGGAGAAGAGGCACCCGCGAGGGCGAGGCGTGATGGGGGGGAGCCTCATCATCGGGGTCTTCTGGATCTGGCCAAGGCAGTGGGTAATCCCAGGCGTCTTCTGCGCTGGCCTGCACATGCAAGGACGTCAAGGCTCTTGCTTTTGGCAGACATCACGCGAGTGACGCCATCAAGTATGCCAGATATGAAGTGATTTGTTATGTCTGCAGAAACGTATGCATGCATGTTCGGATACATCAGAAAATGGCACTAAATTGCATGCATGCAAGTGCTGAAGCAGCAGATAAGAGAAAGGCACAATAACAAGTGCATGCATGTTCGGATGCGCCACCAAAGTGTGGCGGTGCCGCAATGCAAGAGGGGTATGTGCCACGTACGTAGTCGTCATAGGTGATCGTAGAGCCATCAGAGGCTCGCAGAAACGCTGGGAAGGTGGTGGAGCCTGGAGCAGGCAGCTGCCTCGAGCTAGCATACGGGCACCGTTCACTGCGACGCTCGGGCATGTCGTCTTCCGCAGTTCTGAGCTGCCCTGCAAACCAACGAACGATGCAGCGTACGCCTTGCCAGACCTGAAACCATTTGCGGCTCTCCAACTGCCCAAAATCACCCTGAAATTCACGGATTTTTGGGGCGGCAAGAATCATCATCAGATGGTACGCACCGTCGGTGGAGGAATCCTCGTTTGAGATGCTAGCGGGGCTCGGGACCTCAGGAGATGGGTTTCCACGGTTGAGAGGGTTGTGGAGCCTCTTGGACTGGCGCGCCCGCTCGTGGCGATTGTAGAACTGGAACCAAGCCACCGGCCACAATTGCTGCATCGGCAGAGCATGCAGATTCAGCAAAACTGTTGTCTTTGGCAAATATTGAGTGAATAATGGTTATGGTAAGTCAGGCTGGTCCAGGTACGCTTGCCTCAGGTGGTGGTAATGATAACACGGATTCCCAAGTAGTTCTTGGAGTTGCCAATGTCCATGTGGATGCGGTAGTGTTGTAAAAAGGTACATCATCACATCGCACAGAGAAAGAGCTACGGCTTAGGCCGAAAACAACCACATCAACACATTCGAAACGATACAGCTCATTGAACGTCAGCGGTGGGACAGGCAAGCCTGTCATGAACGCGCGGCCGCTCGCACGAGCCAGAACTTGAAGAGAGCGCCGATACATCACACCATTGCCCCTACCAAGGCCGATGCTGAGTTCACGAAGCGCGTTTGTGACAAATCCCGCCTTGATAACATCCCCTCCAGCGCTCGCTGTTGTCGCTAGCGTATTGAGCAGCTCCATAGCCCCGTTCCCCATGCGCCCGAAAGTTTCATGCGACAATGGGCTGAAGGCATAGCCGTTGGGGTCAGCGGATTGATACTTTGTCCGCTTCAGTTGATCGCGATGCGCCGCTGCGCCACCCTCTGTCTGTGCGATTTGCGCAAAGCAGGGTGCGCAGGGGTGCACCACTGAGATGTCCGCGACCGTGAGTCCGCCGGGTAGAACGAGCAAGATGTCTCCACGCGCAGCAGAGTGGGCTGCGATTGGGGCAGCTTGCACGCCAGGCAACACTCGGAGTGTTGGCTCAACAGATGATGCAATCCCAGCGCGGGAGGCAATGCGGCGCCAAATCTCTGGGAGAATGTTGTGGCGCAACGTCATTGACGTGCACTGTGACCGGCAGGTCATCGCGTGGTCGACATCCCCCGCTCGCATGTACTGCCCACAGCAGCACCGGACGCCAGGTGCATTGGTAGGCATGTGCGTCAGACCGAGACGGTGGCGCATGGCGCCGGTGAAGTCTGAGTCTGTGAGCTGTAGCGCCATCGATAGTGGCAGCGTGTCCATCCATATGGAGGAAGCGCGACATGCGCAGCTGAGCATGCGAGCTAGGTCGCGGCGGCCGTCTTCGGTGTTGGTGTCGAATGATGCCAAGAGCTCGTCGCTGCGGCGCTGAGCCACGAATCGCGCGTACGTGCGCTGTACACCCGGGAGGACTGTGTCGATACATTCCTCATTGATGTCCAGGGCGTTCGGGGGCCAGAGCTCTTTCGCCGCGCCTTCCGCGTGTAGCGCCTGCCAATCTTGCGTAAGACAGGCGCCAATGGGGCTGGCAAATGGGCGGTTTTGCTGTGGCCCCGTCACGCATGGTGGTTTCAGCCATGGCTGCGGCGGATAGAAAGGAAGCCTTTGCTTCCAAGGCTGTGGTGGTGCGAATACCCATGCCTCCGTGACGGAGCAGCAGCGTCAATTGGCCGTCGCGCACATCGGCTTGTTCTGGGCGTTGCATGATATTAAAGATGGCTTGGGCTGCCTTGGCCTCAACGCGCTGGATGGAGTCACTGATCAGATTCCATGAGGTGACGCGCAGTAGGTGTGCGATGCGCATCTGCGCAGACGCGCGCAGGGATGGCGAATTTGTCTTGCGCCGCTAGCGAGTGTCGAGCATGTTGTCAATGCTGCTGCAAATGGTGTCTGCCTGCTTCTGTGCAAAGGCCGTGATGAAGGCGTCCGTGCCTACGGGGGTGCCAGCAGCTGCGAGGCCGTCGGCGCAGTGAGGGACGTCAAGTGCCACTGCTGTGTCGGCTGCGGCTTGTGCGTTGCGCGAGTACACCCCGCATTTGTCGGGGCGCACGTCCAGGCCTATGGATGACGCTAGTTCGCGGAGGGCAGGGAAAGCGGCGGTAACCGCGGCCGACTTGCCCAGGAGGAAGGTGTCATCCGTGTAGGCCTACAGGGGCGACATGTGGGTGCGTCAGTCGCATTTTCTCGAGCTGATCCTGTGTGGTCAGTGAAAAAGTAGAGGACGTCGCAAGGATCGCCTTGGCGAACACCGCACTCTGACATGATGGGCGGGGTGCCCTCGAGCGCTCCGCCGACAATCAGCCGGCTGGGCTGTCGGTATGCCCATGCAGCGAAAGGGAGCAGGGTGGGCTGATGCTTTGCAACAGCGTCGAGCATGGCGGTGCGTGAGAGGCTGTTGAACGCATTTTGGTAGTCCATCTGTACAGCGACACAGTCGGGGTCGGCTGCGAGGGCGGCGTTGATGGCATGGCCGACGATCTGGCTCCCTCCCTTGACGCCGACGCCCAGTTGCAAAGGTGCGAGGGACGGGCCAGCTGTGGGGCACGCTGCCATAGCGCAGAGGCCAGCCAATCGAAACCAGACGTCGCCGATTGCGATCGGACGGAGGCCGCGGTTGTTGGGCTTTTCCAGACCAATGAGCGTGCTGTCCAAGAGTTCCGGCAGGTGTGGTAGCCTGCCGCCGACTACGGCGTTCAGAAGACGGAGGATGGATCCGCGGGCAGAGTCGATGCCTTGGGCAGCGGCTTTGATGTGTTTGTACGTCCAGCCACTTGGGCCTGTGGCCGAGCCTTTAGGGAGCGCTGTGAGCACGCAGCCGAGGATCTCGAGAGTGATCGCGACAGGCACAGCTGTGGACTCGGGGACCGTTGGTGGTGGGCCAGTAGGGTGCAGCGCTTGTAAAGCTGCTACGGTTGCCTCTGTGGGCTGCGCGATGGGAAGGGCTTCCAGGCATTTGGCTGCTCGTGAAATGCTACCGAGTGTGAGCAAGAGGTGGGCGCGAGCAGCCACTTGGTACTTGAGGTGCTGAGGCCTACGCGGGCGACGTTGCGAGCCGTTGTTGACCTCGATGTCAGCGTCATCCGCGTTTCCCCGTTATCGATGCGTTGCAGGCAAGTGCGAGTGCGCCGAGCCTGTCCTTGGACGAGCAAGGATCTGTCATCGCTCGTGAGGGCAGTTTCAGGAGGGCAGAGAAGGCTGCGACGATGTCGTTTTCGGCGTGGCGATCGATGGCCACTAGGTTTCCTCGACTGAGCGTTTGACGGTCTTCGTCCATTGCTCTCGTGCTTGAAACGGCACAGTGCGGCTCGGGCGAACGGCGGCAGGAGGGCGAGGAACCTGAGGTATGGGAGGTGGCGGAGGCAACTGCGGTGAAGCGCCTCAAGCGCGTGGTCTGCTTCTTCAAGCGCTTGGTCAGCGTGGGGCAAGGGCGGCGGCGGTGGCAGCGGAGGTGGTGGCGGCAGCACGGCGGCGGCGGCGGCAGCACGGCGAGGGCGAAGCGGCAGTGGAATGACCTGTGGTACCTGGGGGAGCGGCTGAGGTGCAACGTCCTGTTGGCAAACGTGCCTGCCATGTGAGGCGGATTTCAGGACTTTGCAATAACGGCAATAGGTCGCGTTCATGGATTGCAGCTGCCAGGTAGAGAGAACTGTTGCTGCGTGTTTGTCCCGCATGTGAGCCAGCAGCGCGTAGTTTTGCGCCCGAACGGTGCGGCAGCCTTCGACGGGGCACTGGAGAGCCATGCTGAAGGCGGCAACCAGACCCGGGAGCCGCTATCACTGAGGCTCAGTGACTGAGCAGCAAGACAGAAGCAGGAACAGGAACAGGGAAAGAAAAAAAAACACGCAAGACGGGGAAAGAACACGCCTCGCAGGAGCCCTAAGGGACGACGCAGGCACGCAAGGGAAAACAGGCTATCAGCGTGGGCACGCACGCTGGCTAAGGGACGGAGGCTGCTCCATTAACGTAGAATCCCGTCACCAGGGCCGCACCAAACCGCTGAACAAAAAACAGGCTAGGGGACGAACCGCAAGAAAGCGGGAACAAGAGCAAAAGGCGCAAAGCCGGGGCGCAAGGCCGAAAACGGCGAAAAACCAGCAGGCAAGGGAACCTGAAGGGAGCAGCGAAAAGCGACAACGCTAAAAAGCCACAGAACAGGCGAAGCGCTGCAGAAAAGCAGCAAAACGCAGGAAAGGGAAACAGGAAAAAAAAAAAAAAAAAAACAAGGAAGAGGCGAAGGCGCGAAAAGGAAAGCGCCGCTGGCGAGGGCTCCACGAAAGGGACACCCTGACAAGGCCACAAAAGCCGGAACGCCGCTAAGCAGAAGCTCAAAGCCAGACAACACGTTGCAGAAGCAACGAAAAGCAGCAGCACGAAAAAAAAAAAGGAAAACACAAGCCAGGCTGCGGCAAGGAAAGCGCAGCTGGCGAGGGCACAGGACAGCTACACCACCGCAACAACGCTACAGGCCAAAAACCACGCCGAGCAGAAGCAAAACGCGGGCGCAACGAAGCAGGAAGAAACAGAAAGCAAGAAAAACTAACAGGGAAACAGGAGCTAGACTGCGGAAAGAAAAGCGCAGCTGGCGAGGGCACTGCGACAGCGGCACCACCCTAACAACGCCGCAAACCAGAAACGACGCAGAGCAAAAGCAAAAAGCGCGAGCGCAACGAAGCAGGAAGCAACGAAAAGCTACAAAACTAAAAAGAAAACTGAAACCAGGCCGCGACAGGGGAAGCGCGGCTGGCGATAGCACCGCGACAGCGGAACCATAACCAGCAAGAACTCAACAGAACCTCAACACTCCCAAAAGATCACTATACATCATCATCATCATAATGCCATCAATTATACCAGACTTATGAGATTCCTTGCGTCTGCATGGTACCTCGAGCGGTGGAAAAACAAGCCTCGAGAATCAGCAGTACATGTTTCATTGCGCAGAGAGACAGCTCAAGCTGTAACCAAAAACAACAAACACACATTTGCAGCGGCGCAACGAAACCTTCGGAAACATCAGTAAATAGAACTAGCAGCCCCCCCCGCAAAGCATCGCCGACCGCTGGAGATGTAAGTGTAGGATGCTGTGAGATATCGAGAAATGCCCATGGTGAGTGGCTAGGATTGGCCCTTGGACTGGTGCATGGAGAGGATAGGTTGAAGTGCACTTGGATGGCCAGAGTGATAACAACCCATGCATGATGAGGGCATGGCCATTGTGTTTGATAAAGTGTCTCCCAACTTGTTATCATATTATTCTCAAGAGAAGTGCGTTGACAGTACAGTACACCCAAGAGAAGCAATCAGGCAAGTCGGTCCAGGGGCCGAGCAACTACCACACATCGTTGGAAGAGCATCGTTCTGACACGACACAGGGTGCATCCGTGATTCGCCCAAACGGCTTGGACACCCCTTTGTGCCCCCAAAAATCATACATTTTGAGGCATCGCGACCGCATATTACACGGTCCAGCCAAACGCTGGGCAGAAAACGCGCAAAAGACGCGAAGGAGAAATCGAGCCGTACGTGAGCCGAGTCAAACGGCGCTGGAGCAAACTCGACGACAATTCCCAGCGGGCTGTCCGCCCCGGCCCACCTCGCGGAGTGACAGCGCAGGGGGGAGCTCGCCGAGATGCGAGGCCTTCAGAACCTGCCTGAGGCTGGGGCAAGTGCCGAGGACCCGCGTGGCGGGAGTTTCTTGCGCCTGTACAGCTTGCATTGCACCTGCAGGGTCGCTCACGGCTGGGGCGTCCCCAAAGATTGCGTTTGCGCTGCAGACCTGCTCCTCCAGCATGCCACTGAATTGACAGCTTCAAGAATAACTCGTCGAGGAGCCGACACTGGGATATGGCATGTCAATGAATCGACACTGACGCAGCATGTCAACTGAAGCAACACGGAATCTCAATGCATCGACATGGATGATATGTCATGGGTCCCATGTCTCGAGATACGAGGATAGCGCTCCACTGCACCAAACAGGAAGAGCAGTCACCGGTGATATGCGGAGCATAGCGAGTGTATCACCAAGAACTCTGCGAAATGAATGGCGTTTCGCCCACAGCATGTTCATGAGTTCCATGCTTTCCCGAGCACTCCTTGGAGTTGCCAATGTCAGTGTGAATGCGGTAGTGTTGTAAATGCGTCATCATCATAGTCAGGGCATGCACCCACAGGGCTGTGTTGGGCTGTGATTGACGTTACGCAAATGCCAGTGAACAGGTTGCACGGTTTAGCGTGCATAGCTGTTGTTTCCCCTGATCTAGCCACCCCAGTGGCCGAAGCAATCACTCGACTACTGTCTCAGTTGATGGCAGTGATCGCATGTCTTTCAACGAGAGCGACCCTTTGGATCAACAAGGCGCTCGAGGTAGAGGGGCACAGACTACGTTTGTGACGTTGACCACGAAAGACCACTGCCTTGCCAGACCCTGTCAATATTCGGATCCAGATGCCTGGAAATGCATGGATTTTCGGGGCGGAAACGGCGGTCGAAGCCCACTCTGGCCAAGCACTCCAAACGACGCACCTACGGGGTTGCACATAGGCCGCGGCCACTGCGCCTGTGCGTATGGGGCAGGTCCAGTCGCCCTGGCGACAAATATCGAGGCACTCAAGCACGCCAATGGCCCTGAGGGCAGCTGCAGGCCCATTGAGAAGTAGCCCTGCTCGGTCCAAGTCTATGAGCTTGTGAGGGGCGCCTGGATGGGGCTGCCACTTGCCCACAGGTACCCGCTTGCGAGGTCTCGTCGGAGCTGAATTAGCGCCCTCTGCACGAAGCGCTTTCTGTTTGTTTCGTGGACATTCACTCAATGGGAAGTAGGTAGCACTGATTCGCAAGTCGTTCTTGGAGTTGCCAGTGCCCATGAGGATGCGGTAGTGTTGTAAGAAGACAGAACATCGCCATCTATGCCATCCGCTGTGCCAAGTGTTGAGCGGTGTGTTGGCGGTCAGCAGAGTCAGCTAGAGCGTTGAAAGACAACGGCATGATGCAGCGTTGAGAGCGAGTGACGATGGACGCTCGACATTTTTTTTTTTCTGTGCAGCAGGTGGATTGTCCGGTGCAGTGCAGTCTTGGCATCTGCAAGCTGAGCCCCATATGAAAGGGGCATATTGGGCTGGCCTTTAAGGATAGCCGATCCATTAAGGTGGCCTATCCTAGAGGAGATGGGCATGGCTCTCTTTTCCACCGATCGCAGTGCCACGCAGACCCAACAAATTGGGTAACATCTGGCATAATTGTGCATTCTATGATGGAAGTGATGGTCGCACAAAATTAAAACCTTGGTGACAGCACCGCGCTGCCGTCGCAGAATTGTCGTGAGGTTGTTCTCTTGAAACAGTGTGGGTGTACAGGATGTCAGGACATGAAGCTGGAGCATGTCCTCGCCAATGCTGTATTATCAGACGACGTCATGTGCATGGATCGCTGCATGGGCGCAACATCCCGCGCTTAGACCTGCCAGTTGGGCGGGACTGACAGATGCACATAATCTCGGGCTTGCCAACCCCCAGCCACCCCCAAAAATTGGGGCTTGCGAATCCGGGGCTGACGAAGCGTTGTCATGTTATCTATTACCCCGGTTGTGACATCGCATATCATTCATCATCAGGTATACGCTCTTGTACAGGTTTAGGGACACCGTCAGGAGGAGCACCTCGCGTTGCTGGCGGGCGGCAGTGGTGGTGCAATCGTGCAGCAGGATGGTGCGCGAGTACGCCCAGGCCTCTTCAAACAGATGAATCAATCGCTCGAGAGGCCACTCCTCGAGTGGCGGTCGAGGCACTGGTGGCCCCCCGTGAATGCGGCCACTGATCTCATAGGCCACCCTGCACCCTGCGCCGTGTGAGTCACGCCCAGACATGACAACAACGATGATGCCAAAGCGTCCTTGGAGAGCACAACTCTTGGAATGTGACCAAATCAACCACTTCGCCAAATCCATGGCTTTCTTATTCCACGCTTAAGAGGTACCATGCAGAGCCAAGAAATCGCTTGATCTCTCTGGCACAGTTGGTGGTGATATTCACATCATATTCGCCAAAAACAAAAGCCTTTGTTGCATCCTGCAGTTGCAGCGAAGCTAGCAACCCAGCGCATGTTCCAGCAACCAAACCCATGTATGGCACTTGCAGGGTGACCTCGACTCTGAGTCAGCAGTGGCTGTCCTTGTTTCTGAAAAAGACATTCAGGGACGATTGCCATGTGACATCTCTACTCTCCATGGATGGCTGGAATTGGGTTACCAGAACTTGGGAATGTTGGGCCTAAAACTCCACGAGTTTCCAGGCATCGGGACCCGCAGATCACACGATCTGGCAAAGCGCTAAATGAACCAAGAGCTGCAGTGCTGAGGGCACGGTCTTGCATTGTTTTCTCTGAATTTTCGTTGCCTTAGAAGGCATAATGGTCTCACTGGCAAAAAGGGTTGCAGGCACGGCCTGCTTTCTTGGCTTACCAAAGTCTGGACCACAATTGAGCAAAACATTACTTACGCAGTGCAAGTGGTTAGTGCTTGTTGTGTCAGCAGGATTATGGTGTATCTTCTCACAACACTACCGGTGTATAGAGTATGAAAAAGCATGAAAGCGTGAACAGCATGGAAAAGTCATGTCTGCAGGATGCTCAAGCGCACCTCAGACTCGAGTGGAGCAGCTGTACATTTGCTTCAACAGAAGCATCGGGCGTCGAGAACAGGTCCTGCATATCCTGCAGGGCTTTCAGCTGCCAGTCTGTAGCTCTGTAGCACAATGTAACACACCTGGGCCCATCAACGCCATTCATTACAGCTGACGTAATAACTATCGAACGATGTCGAACAGTCTTTGTTGTGAGGATTGATCCGCACATCACTTCTCCAGAAGCATCCAGAACCCTCCAGAAAGCAAACGCTCCAAATCGCATGAAGATCATGGCAAGATAATGGGAACATTTCTGTTTTAACTTGTGCACCGATTTCCTGCCTATTATCTATGTGATGTAATTATGATGCATCTGCTTTAGCTCAGCGTTTCCCCAGACTGTTTGATGTGCGGGTCCCTGAAAATGCATCCAGTTTGGGGACATTGATGGAGGCGGAACCCCATTCCTTTTCTGGTCAAGCGCTGGACCCGCTCAATCACTGAGCAGGCATTCATGCCCTTGCTGACCATTATGAGCCCCTATCCTGGCTGCTAGGATGAGATGGTCAGGGTGAGGCAAACTACGGAGCATCAGCTTGATCTCCATCTGGGGTTGCGTACCGTCATGATGCCAAAGCAAGTAACGTTCTGGCCTTTCTCCGAGCAGTGAGCTTCCCAGCAAGTTGGCACGAAAAGGTTGTCCAACTGCATGAGCACATCATATTGCTGGCTGTCATAACGATTCGTCTCTGCTGCATCAGGTGGCCAGCCCAACATGGTCGGGTTTCATGTACCGAGCTACAAGGAAACTCGAACTCTCCTGAGAATGGGACATGAGCAAGCAACGCGAGCACGCATGAATGCAAAGAAGCTCAATCGCAGCAAGTACCTCTTCAGAACAGTCAATGCCTGCCTCATTGGACATACTGGCGCACATCAAGGAGGCACATCCTGGCAAACATCAGACATGCACGTTCTCTCTTTCAGCCTCAGAAACAAATATATGGGTAAGTATGTACAATGGCGTTCAATGGCGGTGCACCATCATCCTGATACGACAAGTTGCGCACCCCAAATCTTGCGATACCTTCGTCGACACCACCATCGGTGCACAGAGCTTGATAACGAAGGTTGACTTGCTGGCGATTCTGGCCAGATTTCGATATAAGGCCAGATGACTCGTCAATGGGGGAAGCGCCTGTGATGTGCAAGCCCAATTGAGACTCAAGTGGCCACAAGTACTCAAGATGAGGACTAAGCGGTGCGGGATGGACATTTAATGCAACGTGAGCATGTTACATTGACAGAAAGACTAGCCTATCCAGTAAAGTACTGGGGCGCCGTATCTTATCGGCCGTTAAGCACAAGTTCAGCTTGAGCTCAATAAACTGTAACAACCACGCGAAGGGGTGCCAGACAAAACCACAGTCATCAGAATGCAAGCATTTACTTAGATGACGCACCACGCAAGCCAGTCCATAATCTTTGTAGAGACGATGCTTCCACACCTCCAGTTCACCGGCCAAACTCCGCGACTGTTTCGATGTCAAGGCAAATGTCGCGACGTCATTCACGCTGAAAAAGCACAGTATATGCTTGGCTAGCTCCCTCGGAAGCTGAAATATAGGAAAGCTATCCAGCTCTTCCGCTGGGGGCACGGTAGGCACAATCATCTCAGAACCTGACAATTGTTAAGCCCTCAACGTCAAGCAGTCTGCTTAGCAGGGGTGAAAGCTAACTAATGCATGCTGCACATTGCATCAAGTATGCCAGATCATTTCACGCACCCAAAGGATGTAGACGAAAACTTGCGCACAACGAATGACGTTGTCAATCGTGCGCCTAGGTCCATGCAGGCATGGAAACGATGTGATTGTGTGATGAGTCGTATGCTATGGGCACCGCCATCGCCTGTGACATTGTGCCTGAGGCTGTGACCAGACGCTATCCTGACACCATCATCCGCATGCACCGTCATCAGTTGGTGACGTCAGCGTGGGCCACTAGCCGCTAGGCCGTGATTTCCAGTCACCAGCTCGACGACTCTATTACCATTCGGCTGTGTGGCGACATGGCAAGGTTGGTTCATTTCGTGCCACCCGATTTAACGCTTGTCTCAACGGCTTTCTGCGTGCGCAGACACTCCTTGGAGCCCGCATTGGGCAAGCGTCCGCGCAGCCATTGATGTCGAGAGATCCCACTCATGATTCCCTATGGAGACCGGGGCGCTTGTCGTTGCTGAGTTGTGACATTTTATATGCGCTGCACAGGGTCATGTGTTGGCAACTCACGCGGTTTTGCAGCACAGGAGCGCAAGGGCCCTGTCCTAGTGATGTGGGGCTTGAGGAAGAGCAATCCACGTGACAACCGGCCGGTGAGGAGCGCCGTGCTTCGAGTTGTAGGCACGAGGCCTGGGTGTTTGTGTGACGCAAATATGTCATGCCCGCCCAACCAACACACATGTTGTTTCTTTTTGAGCTGCACAACAGCAATGACCACATTCGTCCTCCTGGGCAACGAGTCATTGGCCATGTGTTTCATGCTTCACAACTTCTGTAAACTAACGGCGCTAGCTTTTGGCAGCACCCATTCGCAAATTCTGGGCCGGGGCACAAAAGCAAATACAAATCGCCATTGGCAGCAATGAGGTTGGTGCTGCTGTACTACCTTCCCTCCCACCCGAAGCAGATAGCATTGACATACTCAAAACACTACGCCCGATCCAACTGCCATAGGAACCGGCAAATGCTCGCGGTGGCTACATGCTGCATACTTTGCTTTGGTGCATGTGCTTCGCGGGGCCCAGTGCTTCGCGGGGCGGTTTGGGTTGTGGGTACTGACCCCGTATCCCTGAACATGTATGGATACCTGAGGCACGATTGGGGGTCAAGCAGCAATGGAGGAGCCGCAAGAACGAGTTCACCAGGTAGCTCTCGCCGTGGGGCATCCGGCGACGAAAAACCGTGTCAAATGTTGTCAACATACGAGCACACACAAGGCCTTTCATGACATTTCCACCTGAAGGGCTGGGAGTATCACTAAGAAGGGAAACGCCACCCGAGCACGCATCCCTTGGACGAACGCGACTTTTGAGCTCATGAGTCCGCCACACACTGACTGCACTATGCGACGCCCAATGCCCAGCAACCACTTCAGGAGGGCATGGTCAGCCTGTCATGATAATGAGTGTCTGTGCATGGTGATACCAAAAAACTGCAACATCACCCGTTCGAAACTTCTGGAGTCTCCCCCTAATCTACGACCGCAGATCAAAGTGCTGAGATGGAAACACACGCTTCCAGTGCTAAAGGGAAAGCAACAACATTACAGGGTTCCAGAGCACAGCCTCATCACAATTTCATAAAACTTAGCCCCACCTCACACACTTCAGAAGCACGTTCCAGATGAAAGGCTTTCGAGCTTCCTATACTCTGAGGAGCGACTGACTGGGGACCACATGCTTGCTGCCTGACTCTGCCATGTTACTGAGCGTTGGGTCCCTTCTTCTTGCCCATGCCCACGACTGCACACCACTCCACACATCATGCCTGGTGCCTCAAAACTGTTTGTGGTAATGGATAATCAAGCAACATATCTGAAAGCATGCATGGGTGCGGAACAGTCGAGTTGCCTTGTACCTATCCTCGCCAGGTTTCTGCTAGTAAGGAACATGTAGAAATGCTCATGCACGCGAGATATGTGACGTACCAACGTTGACGAATCTTCGGTTGTATTTCAACCTCTTCATGGCCCGTCCTTTCGGGAGCTTCTTCTTGTCAGCCTTGGCGACCTTTGGGGCCTGACCACGCACCTTTCCGGCACGAGCAAGGGATCCGTGCACCTTACCTGCACCATATATCTACCAGTCAAATCTAATTCAGACACGATGGTGCACTCAATCATCAACACTGGTCACATTGGCTGTTTGATAACCGGACGTGAACGAAAGGAGAGCGCTGAAGCATACCCATGTTGACTAGCGTGAAGTAAAGTTCCAAGAAAGAGATCGTTGTCAGCCCGCACTCGGGTATTCGTGCTCGCCGTTTGGGGAGTGCGGTGTGTGGGAACGTATGTGTCATGAAGGGAAGGAACGCGTTACCAGCAGGGGGGCGCAAGCACCCCTTGCCAAGACTTGGCCCAATTTGGGTCAGCCATGCCATGCCGTCAACTCCCAAACCTTTTGTGGCTATTGAAATATTGAAATGCACTCACTTTACCGCTTCGCTAAACGCAGCACAGTGATATCCGGGCAGCACAAGCGCGTCGAGCATGCATATTCAAGAACGGCACCGTCGACGATATTGATTTTTTCATGGCCATGATGAATTTTGCTGTTGCGAGGACGGCCGCTGCACGAGCTTCAACATACTCCACGCTCACACATGGCCATAATCGCAGTTCTTTGCGAGGGCTGTACGGCATCACACCACACAATGCGCTAGCAGAGGGTGGGTGCTTAAAGAGGGTGGACATTACATTACATCTCCAACGTGCATGGAATGATTTCCAAGATTCTTATTGCACTGTCATACATTCACCCAGACAAAGTGCCAGAATGGGGGACCTTCACATCCAAAGTAGCATACAGCCGATGAAAGGCCAAAGTCAATGTGCAAGCCAGCACTCTGGCGTTCTTGCTGCCTCCCATTTTTCGCAAGGCAGGCTGTTCACAGCTTTCCTGTTGGAAATAAGTACGCGGGTGAAAACATTTCCTTAATCCAAGCCTTGAACGCAAACAGCAGGGCTATTGCTCGCATGAGGAAGAAATGATCCCGACGACGATGGGCGCCTCACGCCCGGCAGTACTCTATGCGGCGTTGGTGTAGGTAGATTTGTCAACCTCATCAGGAAGGGGCTGAATGTCAACATCAAAGCGCTCCTGGACATTGTTGAGGACGTCGGTCTCTTCCTTGCTGCACACAAATGTGATGGCCAAGCCCCGAGTCCCAAAACGGCCTGCACACAATCATCAGAGCCTCAGAAAAGGCTCCGTCTCTCAGAATTGTCCTCAACTCGACGACTCGAGCACGGTGAACCCTATTACCTCCAGGTGCAGCATGTGGCTGCCACCGACGCGACGAGCTAGTGTGTGGCATCTCGGGTGCTTGGAAGAGCCCTATGTAAATCTTGCAAATCTCGCTCGAGGGCGCGAAATGAGTGCAAATCACTTGTGGGTGATGTTCACTTGCTGTCGACAGTTATGTTGTGTCGTGGTGTTTGCCTGAGAGGGAGAAAATACGGCTGTGCAGTTGCCGACATTCACAAACCCTGAACAGCCATCGGCAGACACCCACATAGCCCCACAACCATCATGACTACCAAAACCCCCACAACCAGCAGAACACAAACCCCCATGCGAGAACCAGCAGAGTTTCACCGGAACTCTATACTTGCGAGTGGCCGTGCCTGGCCATGCCTGAATTGTGGGGGCAAAAATGTTGGTCGAGCTCTATTCTCGCAAATCCTCAAGAACCACAGGAAGTTCGCACGAAACAAGGGAAGCCAGTCGCACCTGCGCGACCGACGCGGTGCAAGTAGGTGTCTGCACCGTTGCCCTTCTTCTCAGAGGTCTCAGGCATATCGTAGTTGATGACGACGTTGACGCGCTCAACGTCCACGCCGCGTGCTACCAGGTCTGTGGACACCAGGATCCGTGTTTCGTTCGGTGAGAGCTTGAACTTTTTCATCACCTCCGTGCGCTCGTTCTGCTTCATTCCGGAATGGATGCAGGCGACCGGGAACTTGGCCTGAGCAAGGAGGGTGGCCAGCGCCTTTGCGCGAGGAACAGCCTTCACGAAGATGACGAGCTGCACAGTACCGCCATATGAGTCAGCACGCGCTGGTGGCCAGAATACAGGAAGGCGGCTGATTGACTCGCGCGTCCTTGCTCAAGGATGTAAGCTCCGGTCACGCCATGATGCACGTGTGGTGTACGGCTCCTGGACAGATTGGTGCAAGCACATATGTGGAACCAGGCCGCAGCAAATTGTATGGATGTCCAAGAATGGCACCTGTATGTGACTAATTGAAGCCTAAAGAGTGCATGCCTGACATGAAAAACTTCATACTAGCTGCAGCTGCCCAGCTGGTAAAACTCCACGCCTAAGCCGAAGCATTTGAGGTGATGATGGGGGTTGTAAGCTCACGCGTTTCCGGAACATGACAAAGCAAGTGTCCTTTTTGTCTGGCGAAGCAACTTTGCTGGAACGCCTGATGCGCACCTGGTTGAAGTCGAGCTTGTCGAGGAGGTCTGTGAGCTTCCGAGACTTCTCGGTTTCGTTGAGAACAACGTAGTGCTGTACTAGGCCGTCGAGGGTCAGCTTTGCCTCCTCCATCTTCTTCTCCTGAGGCTGCAAGCACACAGGGGATTGGCCGGGGCAATGCAGGAACCAATCCAGGCTTCACTTATCAGCCAGGACTCCCAAGAAGGATTTGATTTAATCTTGCTGAGGTACATGGATGCGGTAGTCTGATCTGCAGTAGTCTGGTCACAAGACTCGCCATCATCAGCCCCAACTGGGTGGCAGCCACTAAGTGCAGGTCCTGTTCCATGGCTGATCTTCAACAGCCACTTCGGTCTAGCCTAGTTGCCAAACAGCGGTCGTGGCCAACTGAAGGACGCCACCTAGAAGAAACTCATTGGCGCTGGAGTGCTGAGATGGTGTGTCGTCCAGTTCCTGTGACCACACGTCACATGCAGCCCTGTGTGATCAAGTACAGCTTCGAAGCGCAGATGGTCCGTTTTGGCTCTCTATGCTGCCACTTGCCTTGGGCTCAAGTGCCTCGCACGAATAACTGATCTCCTATCATTTAAAGTTTCCTGGAATGTTCGGAGCTCATTCCCACGCTTTGGTTTCTTGGTACCAAAATTGCATCTTTGAGTGGTTGTCGACACAAGCAGCCAAACGATATGAGGGATCGTACATGCTTCATGAACTTCTTTGCGATCGTCCGGTTCGAGTCTGTCATTGTCGCACTGAACATCATCACCTGTTTGTTCTGGGGGCACTTGATGAAAGTCCTCTGAACATCCGAACGCATGCCTGCATCACCAGCCATCGTGAGTTGCAGCGTCACCATCTGGTATGGCTGATTCTCAGTAGCACATTCAAACAAAGGGACTACGAATTGCCACCTTTCATTCAAGCTCATCATGTACGAACCGTTTGATGTGCACACATCACTACGTTGCCTCGCCATCAACCTGAAAAGAGTCGATGGGATGGCTTTCAATGCAAGTGCATTGTGGTGAGATGCAAGGTCCAGCACGTACTTGGTTCATCAAGGATCTTGTCGCATTCATCAACGACGAAATACTTAATGTGATCAAGCTTTAGGCTGCTCTCTTCTGCAAGCTGTTTCAACCTGCCCGGAGTGCCAACGACGATGTGAGGGCATTTGTTCTCGTCCTTGAGTTCTGCCTTCATGGGTGCAGTGTCCAGCCCACCGACATAGCAGCCAACACGCACCGTCTTCAAGTAACGGCTGAAGCGCTTGAACTCAGACTCGATCTGCATGCAAACAACGTTGGAACAAATGCAGGATGACGGTCAGAAAAAACGCAAAGCTGGGTATGCGTTGGCAGGCAAGGTGACAGCACAAAGAGCGATAAGAACAGTAGCAAAACGAGCAAGATACCGGCAAACAAGTCCACAACTAATACTGAGCGCAAAAATCAGCACCGACGAGCTCAAATCATGGCATCCGCAGCATACATCAAGGCGCATGGCGCGGTCCAGCAGCTGCCGAGCATGCAGTGGCGAAAGCGGTACCAAAGTAACACGTCCAGAAAACTCACCTGTTGAGCAAGCTCACGCGTGTTTGCAAAGATCAAAGCATGCACTTCTCCGTCCTGCGGCTCCAACTGATGGAGGATGGACAAAACAAACACCGCTGTCTTGCCCATTCCAGACTTGGCTTGGCCCAAGATATCTTGTCCGACGAGAGCCAGGGGTAGGCACTCTTGCTGAACTGCAAGAAGGAAGCGCAGAAATCGTCAGGACCAGCCTCCATATCCAAGCCATTGTCGAGCTAATGCAGCCAGCTGCTTCCATTTGGAGCGATAACAAGCTAAGTTCAATTTGGCGCTTCCCTTTGCCAGGGCACCACCAGCTCGCCCAAGGACTTCAATTCTATTGATGAACTGTTTGCAGGCACGTCCGCGGCGAACACCAACGTACTTTCAGACGGATGCTCGAAGCCACAGTCCTGGATCGCCCGAATGAGCTCAGGCTTTATCTGGAAATCCTTAAAACCAACGGAGTGGATCCCCACATATCCTTTCTTTCCTTGATCAGCAGCTGGAGCATCATCTGTTTCGGGCACTTCCTCCTCCTCGTAGTCTACCAGCTCCTCCTCGAGCTCTCCATTCGTGGGGTCGGTCATGCTGTATTTGATAAGGCTCAAACGAGAAAGATATCCTGGAAAAGAATAATAATGTCATTAGCCGAAGGCATTGTGGTGCGCACTGTTATAAGTACGAGGGATCGGCTCTCGGAAACGTGGTTGACCAATCGATTCAACTGGTGTCTCGCCCTCGAGAGCCTGCTGATCGAAGCTCCTGTGCTGAAATGTCTGGGTGTTTCAGCACACGTCTCTGGGTCACAACACCTGGAATTTGAGGAAATAAACGCTATCAATCGGTTGTCACGTGGCTCGTCGCTGGACACTCTCTACAATCGCCATAGCCTGGATAGCATGGCCCATGCTGTGGCAACGCCAGAAGAGTGCCACCCTTGACGCACGTCAATCGCGAGTGACAAGCTGAAGCAAGGCCAAAGGTCGAGTTTATAAAAGGTTTTGGATTTTAGAGGAAGATCAGCGTGTGCAGATTGTGTGCGTCTGTTGCGTATCTGAATCTTGCATGCGCCAACAAAAGATGGCCTCCGCATCGATTGTACATGGCTGTACACGTATGTAGTGCAACTGTAGGTGGTCTTCGGGTGGCCGGGATGAAGGTGCACGTGCCCACCAGGGGTCCGAGCGAACCCCCAACTTCGACTGGCAGGACACAGTGCCAAAGCTTTCGCCCACGACGCGCAATCCCTTGGGGTTGCATGTCTGTGCGTTCGAATTCCAAGGATTTCGATGTTGTGGTTGAGGATATGTATACGTATGACGAGAATCGAGGTAAGCTCGTTGCCTCACGGGGAAGTGCGACGAGCAAGCAGCTCGATGATGACGATGAGGGTAGTCTTGCTGCCTTGATCCCTGGAGGGCGCGTCAGCGAGCGCTCCGACCCCAAAGGTGCAGAAACAGTGATTTCAAGGATCCGAGCTTCGCGTCCTCTGAGAATCAACCTGGATTTGACTACGGTACTTCCGACCTTGTTCTCAACCCTGTGAGGAGATTTTGCTCGTGCAGTGACATTGAATTCGCTTGTTGCACCGTCAATTCCTCGCCAATACATTCGACGAAACATCGCGTGCTTTTCATGGTTTGGTAAGGTAGGGTTGGCTTGAGCTGTGTGTGCTGCACACAACCAGTCATTTCTTGTGGCGCAGCCATCCTGCGAAGGGATGAACAGAGACCATCCGTAAACTGCCCTGAATGCATGTTTTATTATCGAAGTTACCATCATAAACAGGAGTTCATAACCATCTTCCTGCATTCTGCTGAACGATAACCACACAGGATTCGTAGAGTGGGGATGCATTGCGACATGCGCTTGGGCGGAACAGTCGTCGTGGGGCCATATCGCGTTTACGCTGTGCGCAATGTACCCCTCGCTTGTCGTAACTCCTGGGATTGCCGTTATCAAGCGCACTGTCGGCAAGGGGGTCCCTGTTAACTGTGGCTGATGTACCTTCACAACTTGTCAGTCCGCACAACCATTGCGATTTGATTCAACAGCAGCCCACTTTCCACTGCATCGACATAATGCCGAGCACCTGTGATTCGAAGTCGACAGGAATCTTTATCATGTGTTCCACTGATCAGGGACATTTCATCATGCTTGTTGAGTAGCACTGTCGAGTGGTGGCGAGGGCCATCGCTACTGGCAGTCGCGAACACGTTGACGAGCCTGCTATCCACGATCTCACCCCTCGGACGCCTGCTCACACGCCAAACCATGCTCGCAGTACGAAGGCAGAAGGTTACGGCAAGCAGGACAGCGGTTGGGCTCCGGTCCGGAGCGAGAAGCCACCCTCAAGTGCTCCGAGGAGGTGTTCCTGCGTGGCATCCAGATGGACCCTACCGACGTGCGCTGCTATGTATCCTTGGGAACCCTATACGTGCGTCAGAATCGCTTGGAAGATGCTAGGAAGACTTTTGAAGAGGGGTGCAGAGTGGCCGAGGGCCGCAACCCATACGTGTGGACAGCCATTGCCAACCTCGAACGAAAGGTATGTCAGGATGGGTGAGCACGCTACAACATCGTTGACTTGAGAACCCTGGAAGCGTTTTTGCGGGAACACAGTCACTGAACAGATCAAGAAAAAGCTAAGTGCAGGCTTCCTCGGCCAACTGAGCTGCGGAATCGGTGGGGGGGGGCAGTGTTTCGGCAGAATGGGGTTTGACCGCCATTTCTGTCCTTTAAAATCATGTATTCAGCGATTAGCTTTCAAGCGCAGCATTACAATGTAGTCAGGTGTCTGAACCCAAAATGTCTCTGCCTGCCGAAACACTGGGGGGGGGAAGGTTGCGCTCAGGCGATTGAGGCGGTCTGAATAGCAAGCATGGTGTCTCAAGCTGAAGTGTACTGGATTATGAAATGTCGGAGCAAAACAGTGTTCATGGGACTTGACACTGTTCCCCGAAGCCCAGCCCTTTTCGCTTAGTACATGGAGCAGATGCATCTTTGTGACAGGGGTTACCGATCTTCTATCTGTTCGTTTTTCTTTATATTTTACGTTGTTCAGTTTACATGTGTTTTATGCGTGGCATGTGCCTCACAGTTCTCTACTGACTGCACCATCATGTTCAACAAGACCAACAAGGCTCAACCGCTACGCAGTCGCAGCTCTTGCAGTACACTTCGTTCAGTTTGGATGGGGTATGTGTGCCTGTGAGCTCGTCTTTGAACTCATTGGCCTGTTCTGATTTCAAAGACTGAGGCCTGGACCGTTAATTGGCGTCATGGGCGCGAACTGCCTGTGCCAAGCGACGCAAATTCAAACTTTGATTTCGACAAGCATCATGGGAAGACGCGATGATGAATCTGTTTCCAATACTACCGCATCCACATGGACATTAACAACTCCAAGAACTGCTTGGGAAGCGTACCTGGATGAGCCTGACTTACCATAGCCTGATATGGCAAGTCTTCTTCTTCGTCTTGTACCCTGCACGAAAGGAGAAGCTCTCGCTTATAATGATGATCGCTAGGTAGCTGAGCTCCAAGCTGCTGCGTTGACTCTCTGAGCTCTGGTCTCATTGGCGTGCTGGGTGCAGGCTGGCAACTACCGTCGTGCCAAGCAGTGCTACGACGCAGCGTTAGTGAACAGCCCCACGCATGCCGCGGCATGGCACGGCTGGGGAATGTTGGAGCGGGATTTCGGGCACTACCAGGCTGCACGAGACGTCTTCGCTCGAGGGATTGAGGTGTACTGAAACCCACTATCACATGTCATTATCGTGTCCATCTGTTATCATGTCTGTTTATTCTATTCCGTTTATTTATTTCTTCCATTTTGCCAGTCAGTTGGTGTGACACGGAAGTGTCGATCTTCAACTTACACACACCACAGCCATACCGTCGTGCTCTCTACTAACTCTTGAGCCCTTTTTTTTGGGTCAGTTGTTGCATGTTGGGTCGTGGGCTGTGCACTGTGGAATCTTCGGGTGTGTCGACCCATCCGATGGTGATGTTTCCGGTGTTTCCGAGGGGTTTTTAAGAATGCTGGCTGAGCAGACAGGCAGACAGCACAACGGCGAAAGTGTTACAGACGCCGGACTGTAGATAGCACCAAATTTTTCATGCGATGCAGCCGTTGGACGATCAGCGACGTCACCATCATGCCGATGTAGATGTGCTTTGCCCGAATGGGCTGCGACCCCCGATCCCGTCCTCGAATGTCAAGCATTGTCAGGCATCTGCGCCTGACAATGATACATTCTGGTGGGACACTGCACATGCAGCATGTGTGCATGCTGACTTGTTAGTGCTGTTGATGATGTATCGTTTGAGAAACTGCTCGGAGCAAGCCTTTCATCACCGGAGGCAAGCGTTCTTGGACCAGCCTGCCTTCTTATTGCCTCACCTTCCCTCGGTAGCACTAATTTCCAGGTACTATTTGGAATTGCCAATGTCCATGTGGATGCGATAGTATTGTGAACGATACATACATCACATGGACGATGGCAGGAAATAGTCAACATGCAAGAAAGACAGCTCATTTGGAGGGATACAGCTCATTGAACGTCAGCGGTCGGAACAAGCAAGCCTGTCATGAAAGCGCGGCCGCAAAATCGATACATCATCGTCTTCTTCTCTTCTATATTTCTTCTCTTGTCTATCTTTTCTTATATTATCTCTCGTGCCGCAGGCCACGAAAGCTAACCCAAACCCCTTCCTTCTGGAGGCGATTGGCAATCTTGCAGCAGAGCTAGACCTCGTCGCAGAAGCTCGATACTGGTACCGAAAAGGCACCAACACCCCGATGGGCGCCAAAAGCCACGCGATCTACACGAGTTGGGCCCTCCTAGAATGGAGGAAAGGGGAGCCAAAATACGCCCCAGATCTCTTCAAATTTGCACTACGAGAGAACCCCAACAACCGCTACGCTCTGCTGAGCTACGCCATGTTTGAAAAGGAACGCGGGAGCGCCCTCGAGTGCCGCAGGCTTCTAGAATACGCGCTGGAGGTCAACCCTACGGACCCTGCACTCTATCAGGTGTGGAAGCGTTTTCCGGGCCATTCCGGAATGTCCAGATGAAGTGCAGGTTGTTGAGAAACATGATCTTGTTTGGGTAGCGACACACTTGGTGGAGATAGTTGTTGCATTTGACTCAACAACTTCTGGTCTCGAGGCTGCTCTTAGGATATGTGAAAGCCATGGGTTTCCTAGCTGCGTAGGTGGCACATGTCAGGCAACTTAGGCTGTCCTATCTTGCTAGTCTGGCACAAGGACCGATTTGCGTCAGAGGTGAGTGACTCGCATAAGTGTCATGGTGTTCCATGATGTCACTCGCTTCGACAGATGCACGCAACACGGCTCCAAGTCTACCTGTCATTACCAAGAATGGAGATTATCATGTCTAGTGTCTGGGATCGGGAACTGTTTTGATAGATAACATGAAGCAACGCAACTGGTCAACTGTTGCCTAGACTATGACAAGCTGCTGTTGACACCTAACGAAGTGCTGTCTGTATCCAGGCATACACGATGCTGTGTGCAGAGAACAGCAAGCTGCTATCAATGATTAACTATCAAGCTGCTGTTCAACTATCAACAAGCTGCTATTGACACCTCTCTGTATCCAGGCATACGCGATGCTGTGTGCGGAGGATGGCAAGCTTGCCAAGGCTCGGATGTTCTTCCAGAAAGGCATTTCAGTCGACAAGCGCCACCAGCCGCTGTGGCAAGCCTGGGCTATCACAGAGTGGAGGGATGGCAACATTGAAACGGCTCGAGATCTCTTCCAGCAAGGCATTTGGGCTGACCCCAAAAGCCGGGACAACGTCTACCTCTGGCAGGTGCGAGAGAGTGCTGCGCCAGGATGGGTCTCGGTTTCCCCACTTCTGTTCCCCAAAATCATTTTTGGGCATCTGGACCCCCATTTCTGTTCCTCGTGCCTGTCAAAGAATGAAATAGAAAACATGCACCTGCTTGTAACCTATGCACGTCCGTGCTTGTAAACGACCATGTTTCACATGGTCGTGGTCTAGATGTTTGGGCATCTGGACCCGCAGAATCGTAATGGTGCATGTGGATGATGATGTGTCTACATAGTCTTCTTTACATCTGGAGGCGAGCTCTGCAATGGCTTGGTCAAAGATGAGAAAGCAATTCATCTATGCTGGTATTCTAGCGTATGAACATCGACTTTGTGCGTGTACGATTCTCGGGCTGACCTTGGAGCTGCCAATGAGCTCATGTTCAAGTCATTGTCAGTCTCTGTTGGCTGCTGTAGTACAATAAGGTGACACAATGGCTGGGACACCAGCAATGGGTTTAGGAATTTTGCATTACGTTTACCAGGGATGAGCAGGGATGACATGGGGCTTGTCAGGTAGTAATACCTTAGACCCCAGTATGCAATCCTTACCATTAGGTCAAAAAATGTATTGTTTGCGACAGCTTTTGCCCGTCACGAAGGGCTTGGCTTCGGTCGGTGGGGGATGGGGGGTTAGTGCAGAGGGACCAGGGCCGACCCCAGACCAGAGATGTCCGCAACATTGAAATGATGATGTATCGGCGCTTTTTGCATGTCTTTGCCTCAGATTTTATCACAGCTGACATCAAATCTGTATGCTTAATGGATGTGTGGCAATGAAGAGCTCAGCAAAGCGGTGATTGCAGGCTTGGGGTGTGATGGAGGGAAAGCTGGGGAATGCTGCGACTGCTCGGATGCTCTTCAAGGCAGCTCTCAAGGCAGATCCCAACAACCAAGTGTGTTGGCAGGCCTGGGTTGATATGGAGCAGGCCAACGGACTGTTTGAGAGTGCTGATCAACTCAGAAACTACCGAATGGCGGCCAGCAACCGTGTTGCACTGCCCAACAACTTTTCGACGCTACCCGCCTCCAATGCCGTCATGACCACGGTGCGCTGCAGGGCCTCATCTAATGGAAAAAATCTGTACAACAGCGCATGACTGGTACCAAAAAATGCTGATTTTTTTTATGTAGTTGTGCTGGTGTTGATCCGATCAATCAGCCCAACAATTTATCGACGCTGATCGTTGCGTTGACCACAGTGCGATGTTTGGGCTGCTCGTGTATAACAACGTGCACAGAAGCGTCTTTCTGGCAACAACATTGATGATGTATCTTTTAAGAACAACACCGCATCCACATGGACATTGGCAACTTTAAGACTACTTGGGAATCATCGCTCATCTTCATCTTGATGTCATCGAGCTTCGAAAAAGCCTCGCTCACAAACATAAACTGCGGAGGCTGTTCCATGGGACTAGGGTCCAAGGGACTCTCATTGTCTAGGTGCTGATGCAACGACTTCACGGAGCACCCTCTCCACACTGCTGGCAAGTGCTCCATGCTGTATCGAAATTCGCTTGATCGTTGTCATTGCACCCACCAAAACGCTGCATCAGCTCCGGTTTCGTGGCGCATCAGTGTTTCGCCAGGCAGAGGGAGTGTTGTTTGGGTTCAGACGCCTGCAAATACATGAATGTTGGGGATGGACATGGGGAGAAATTGAATTGGTTTTCCGATGTGACACTGCTGCCTCATGTTACTCTCTGCATGATGCAGCATGCCAGCGTTTCGCCTATTTATGTCAGTTGCAGGTACAGATGCCGCAGAATGAATGATTTTTCGGGACATGTATTGGGGTCGAAATTTATTCGGGCGAGACACTGCTGACGCGTGCTCGCTGACGCACAGATCAAAAAGTGGGTCAAGATCTGGGACAATGCGCCAGAGGAACAGCAGCAAGGCTTTGACGCGGAAGCGGACTGGTGGCCGTCGACGCTGTCTGAGGAAGAGCCCTCCGCTCAAGAGACCGGGCCTCTCGCTCAGGCCTCCAGGACCTCCCCTCATGAGACCGGGCCCTCCGCGCAAGATGCTGGACTCCCCGATCAAGCCCCCAGGCCCTCCGCTCGAGAGACTGGGCCCTCAGCTCATGCCTCCAGGCCCTCCGCTCTAGAGACTGGGCCCTCCACTCAACCCTCCACTCAAGGGGGCCAACTGAGTGTAGGCCCAGCCGAGCGAGCGGTGTCGCGCACACGACGCAGGATTTCCCCAGGGACCGAGCCCTCCGCGCAGTCCTCCAGGCCCTCCGCTCCGAAGTGCAGGCCCTCTGCTCAAGCCTCTGGGCCCTCCGATCAAGAGACCAGCGCCCGCCCCCCTCAAGAGGAGCCACAGGGTGCAGCCATGGTGGAGCAAACGATGTCAAGCTCACAACACAACCAGAAAGGGCGAGCGCCGTTTGTCAGTGGAGGCGTTCTAGCCGCCTCAGAGCGGAGCAATGGGGCCAAAGGCAGCAGTGGGGGGGCAGCACCGGCACAGGCAGGCAGGATGGGTGCGGACAGAGCAATTGAAGGCAACGGCGGCCATGGCGAAATGCCCTTGCCACGGAGCAACGGACTCAAAGAGATGGAGCAACATGAGCAACAACACGGAAGAGACTCCCTCCACAGAGAGGGCGACCAGGTCCATGGGGCACTTGAGCTCCATGCAGCTCTGCCCCTCAAGGGAGTTGGGAGCGAAGATGAAATCGTTGTAGGCAGCTTCAGCGTTGGGGTTGCGGCAGATTGATTGATAGCCAATTTGCATGAGCATTGGCCTTGTGCTATGAGCGAATCGCTACCTCAACTGGCAATCCCAACAGTTAGCATGTTGCGAGTAGTTTGGACTGCTTGCGTCTCAAGGGATGGCATGTCTTCACACAAAAATTCGTCATAAGGATAGCTGAGCTGATATGTTGCAGTCAAGGAACCTTGTGTGTCGTGGCAATGTGGGTGCACCATGATGGGGTGTGCATTGCAGACCGGCGGCTAACGACTGCGTGCGATGAGCACGTGACCATCAACACAATTGTTGCACTCTGCAAGTAGCAAAGTTGTTACCCTTACAGGTACTCAGCGCGGACAAGCTTTGCCCTGCGTCAAGACGCGCGTTTTTACTTTGCTGGCTACACCAGTTCGGTACATGATTGGTTAGTTTGTAGCGTGATACAACTTACATCGTGACGGAACCGTACAGTCACGGAGAGAAAGAGAGAGATCAGACAGATTACTGACGAAATGCAGGTAAACTTCTTACGATGTATGTATTACAGACTAAATGCAGTTAAACTACTGTAGTAACTAGTAAAGGCACACAAGTAATACATAAAAGAGCAAGGGCCTTCCTCAGAAGGGTGCACACGAGCTCATATATTCAATATGAAGAAAGGACAAGAAAGGAACAAGATTGAGTCTCCCATGAAGGGTACAAGCTCAATCAAAGTGATATGCAGCTGCAGCTCTATCTACCTGTCCTTGTGAAAGTGATTAGGCAGGGGGCACACCGTCCATAATCGCATGCAACCGCACTACCCCGACCAAATCGCAGATAATCGCACGCTCAAAACGTGAACATAAGTCGTGCTGCCCTGTCCAGCCAGAACTTTGTGGTCTATTGTCTCTGCATGGAGCAAATCTCTCCTGCAACTCATGTATCTGTCTATTCACATCGCATATTCACATACAGCCCTACAGGCTACCAGCCAACGGCAGGTGTTCGCCTAGGGCCGGCCATGGAAGCTTCCAGCACTGAATCCAGCATTAGGTGGGTCAGCATCTCGGCCCAGCAGGTGAGCCCCCTCGAAGGCGTCATGCTGGAAGCTGTCCCCATCAGCGTATGCGTGGGCGTCCACAAGAGATATGCACTTGCCCTGGGGACCGAATACAGCACAGTCAGAGCCAGAGTCAGTCAGAGTGGAGGTCGAGCCTGAATTGGTGGAGGGCCTACCGCTTGATGACTTGGAATAGGAGGCGAAAGAGCTCTGCATCCTGGCCCGGCAGAGCCTTAGCAAGGCCTGCAGGTAAAGCTAACAAATGTAAACCACACCCTCAAGCAGTTCTTGGAGTTGCGATGTCCATATGGGTGCGGTAGTGCTGTAAAACAATGTTGTAAAACAACACATAATCATCGGTTCATGTTGTGTGAAAACACAGGGTACTGATGGATCTCATTACAAGATAATTACTACACAATAACCGTCAGTCACGATTAACAAAGCGCACATCCAAGGCACCAATTAGGCGGGTCCCAAATGCTCAAGCTAGATTGATCGTAAGAAGTCCTCGATGCTGGCATGCATCGACGTATATATTCGATCCGGACATGGACCCTCTTGAGACATCTCTAGGCATCCTCATGTGCTCGAGGACCGTACCACCGAATCCTAGACCTACCCGCCAGGTTACATACACGGTCATGTGCACGGCCTTGAATGCCCTTATGATCATGCACGGCCTGGCACAATTATAAGGCCTAGCCATCACCCGACTAATGCACTATTTCTGTTATTTGATCCCTACAGGATTCACACATAACACGTCACGCCCTTGTACTCAGTACACAATCACCACAATGGGGAATCCTGTGTGTGGGTGGTGGAAAGCCGACATGTTATGCAAAGTCAACGATTACTCCACGTCTCATACTCGAGAGGAGAATCCGGGTTTTCGCCCGCGGTCCCGACCGACTCGTATGTGGAGAATTCGTCCTCCGAACCCACATCCTCGCCCCGAGATGCCGAGATGCGTTCCGACGCGTATCTGCTGACAACCGCCCGGAGAGACGACCTTCGAGCTCCTGTTCAAGGGCGGCCTCCTCTGTCTGCAACGTGCAGTACCTATTAAACATCTCCAAGTCAGGTCTTTCTGCCTGGACGTGCTTGAATGGCTTGGGCGGAACCTGCCAAGGATCCTCGGCCCTCGCTCCGGAGGTGCTTGCGAGCGCCGGGAAGTCTGCCTGACTTCCCGACTCGGCAGCGGCTGAGGGGTCTGCAACACAGCTTAGTCTTTCAGTGCTTCTTTCCTGAACACCGAGGATAACCAGTTAACCTCCTTTGGCTTCATAGACCTGTAAATCTCAGCTCTCACTTGCCTAGTGCAGCTTCCCAAGTACTTCCCCCAAGTCTCCATGGCATCTTTCAAGTCCACCATCTCATGCCAGGATGGCTCATATTCACCCTTCCTTTCCACTTCACACAGAATTCCACTGTGTTCTTAAACTTCTGGGATCTAGACCTGATCACGTTATGGTTGATGATGGAATCCACAACCCATTGCAGCTCTCCATCTATGACCACTGGAGGTGCGCTTACGCCTGGTCTCTGTTCATAAGGCTTCACCAGAGCCACTGAGACCCTAGGGTGTATCTGCAAATTAGCGGGTAAATCTAGCAACACTGTGCAGCCAGTTTCACTGGCTGCGAGCACCCTCATAGGCCTTAGGAACTTAGGACCAAAGTTATGCCTGAGGCTAGGATGTCTGAGGCTGACATGCTTAGTGCTGAGCCACACCAACTGTCCCGCCTGATAGGAGTGATTGACCACACCCCTTGCATCATGCATTTCCTTCATCTTACACTTGGCCCAGTGTACACTTTGTCTAGCCCTTGCAAACTCTGCTTGTGCCTGCAAGAATGTTCTCTCACCTGCTGAGACTGACACGCCCATCCATGAGGCAAGTGGGGAATGTGGTGCAGCAGCATCCTTACTACACATCACATCATCCTTTCCTTCACTGCTTGGAAGGGAGCAAGCGGCACCGTAACCCTGTTCATCCTGAAAGGGGTGGTACCCGTGGCGTCCCTATGCATGTCATTCAATGCAAATTCTACGAATGGGAGAGACCGGTCCCAATCCTTGTGATCTGGACCCACATAATGCCTTAGAGCGGTTTCCACCACTTCGTTGTTCTCTCAACGAGGCCATTCGTTTGAGGGTGATATGCAGTACTCAAACTGAGTCTTATCTGCTCTGTCACACAGCGCTTTGAAGAACTCAGAATTCCACTGAGGTCCCCTATCACTCACAATCTTTGTGGGGAACCCATAATGTGGGAAGAATCTTTAAAGAACACGTCCACAAACTGCTCAGTGGTAAGTGTAGACTTGACTGCTGTAAGCCTCACCATCTTACTGAGATGGCAGCAGAAGACCGAGATTGCGTTGTACCCCCCTGGCTCGGTGGGTGTGAGGTCGGTAATGAGGTCCACCCCCAATGTCCTCCAGCAACTGCTTGGTGCTTCTATGAAAGTGAGAGGTAATCTCCTGCACCTTCTGTCAGGCTTGCCTACCTGGCACTGCTGACATGTCTGTACATAAGTCTGGATATCCTCAGCCATCTTTGGCCACCAGAACTGGCGTTGTACTAGGGAGATCGTTTCCTGACCCCTAAGTGACCACACCATGTCACATCATGATGCCAGTGCAGAACATCGTACCTCAAATTATCATCAGTCTGAGGAATATATAGCAGGGGCCCCTTCCACAAAAGGTTTCCTAGCCCTTGCGTTAGCCGGATTCGGCTAAACAGTTCTTTGGCCAGACGTTCATATGCACTCAAGGATTGATCAGATCCGGGTGAGTAGTGCGTAGAGGACGGTACAAGATCCACTGGCTGATCAGGCATAGGGTCTTGCACACCCCCTAATGTACTGGGCCGGGCATTATCGTTACGATCACGGCTGACCTGCCGCCCAGCTGGGACCGCTGGCCTGGATACGCATCTCCTAGGATCTGTGGGAACGATGTCTGTCTGAACACGATTCTGTGGATTCGCACCCGACTCCTGCGTCTCCTGCTCGTGCCGGACTGAACTCGCTTTGCGTTGGCCAGCAAGTCGTCGAGTGTTGTTGTCCCTGTCGCTTGGGGAGGTTGCTGCGGCTGTTCTGTCTCGGGCTGTCTCACCCCTTGCTGACCTGTCAGCATTCCCCAGCCCGCTGTTCGGGCTCATGCAGGCTGTCCCGAGCTGCACGCCGTCTCGTATAGCCGGCGATGACGACACAGCCTCCGAGGGTGTGCGCCAATAGGCGTCCAGCTCCACCTGCTGGTGCGCCACGGCTGCGAGCTGTGCTTGGAGTGACTCCACCTCCTGAGCTACAGTCGCCTGTCGTTGCAGGGAAGGTCAGCCTCGTGCGGAGGCCGAACTCCTGGCGGCGCAGCACTTCCACTTGCTGCCACGCGTTCTCGCGTTGAGCTCTGGCTCTCTCGCGCTTTGTTTTCGTCCCTGGACGTATGAACCCTGAATGGCATAGGTAAGCTTGGTGGCCACGTGTCAGACGGTAACACTAGGTCTTCGCTTACCGGGGGCTCGAGCATACAGGGTGGAGATTTATTAGCTATACACAGGGAAATGGCCGGATTTACGACATGCTGACTTGAACCACCCACCTTGCAATGGCTCAATCGACAGCCCAGACGGCCCTTGACATGGTGAAGGGCTCGAACATAGCAAAAATTGACATGTCATGCGAATTACATAGCAACAAACCCAGCATATCCCCCCTGCAGTCGTGTATTTTCGGGGTGACAAGGTGGCTGCCCCCTCGACCCCCCCCGACCCTTGGCCGAGAGGGGGGCTCCCCCCGCCCTCCTGACATCATGCACAAGTGCAATTGCTATGCTTTTGCGGTGGTCCCCTTCCCTGGTGTGCTGTGAAGCCGGAGATACAGTCCTGTGAATGATTGCCATATACGTGCACGTAGGCGCCATGCCACACAATCAAGCCCCCACGTGCACAGACGAAACAATTTCACCAGCTTGCAGCGTGGTTTTTTTAGAATATGTGGTTTCACATCACTCCCGAAATCTCATGGCCTGTAGCGTCTATCACGGGTAGTTGGGCCCAAATGAAGTCATCCCATACTTCGCGCGAAAACCTGTTGTGGTGTAGCCCATCTTTGAGCTGCGACTGTGGTCTGGAAACTAAAGTTCTCGAAATCCCGCCGGTATGAACATTGTAGTACGCTCCGAGTTCTGTCTATAGAGCCTTCATACGTCTCCATACGAGCTGATTAAGGCACAGTACCCTATGGCCAAAGTCATGACTATCCCCGGCACTCCCGTAACCACAACTTTCTCAATACTTGTCCGATTGTAAATTTAAAAATATGTACAGACGCGTCTCGGCCCGGGGCATATAGTAAAGGCCCTGCCTTTACCTACTCATTTCGCGCTTTTTCAGCACATTTGCTCAACGTCTTGACCCTCTACGGGCGATGTGAAATCCGCGAAAATTATATCTGCCAAAGTATGCACAACTAGGTAAAACACTCCCGACAGAGCTAAGATTTATTTTGATCACTGGTTTCAATAAGACCGGTCGCATTCAATTGCGTTGTGTGAGGGCTTCGGAATGGGCGCGACGTTTGTGTGAGAAAAGTGTGATGGTGACGTCAGGATCACCCGCCAGCTCAGTGGCATAAACCGTGTATAGCTAATAAATCTCCACCCTGTACGGCTTAATGCGTCGGCCACGACATTTTCGTCCCCCTTGACATATAGGATCTCGTACTTGAAACCCGCCAGGAATGCTAACCACCTGGATTCCCGCAGTAGGCGTAATTTCCCAGGAAGGCTTTTTACCTGAGCATTGTGAAGTTTCGCAAGTTTGGCCGCGCTTGCTGCGCCAACCATGTTAGGGGTTCATGATCTGTGTGTAGCACTACCTGACTACCCTCCAGATAACATCTCCACTGTTGAAAACAGTATACCATCGCCAACATTTCCTGTTCCGTGGTAGTATAGTTCCTTTCTGCCGATGTGAGCTTACGAGCCACATATGCCACCGGGTGTGGAACCCCATCCTGAAATTGCGCCAACACCCCACCAATGGCTTTGATGAAGGCGTCACTATACACGTGGAATGGTACAGAGAAATCAGGATGATACATCATGATTGCTGTGCTTAGCAACTGTTTAAGTTGTTCCCATGCCTCGGTACAACTACTATCGTGGAGTTCTCTGCATTCCACATCCCGCAGCCTGTTTTGTTTGGCAACGGGGGGACCGATCTAGCTGAGGGTAGTGGTGTCATAGTAATTCCAACGCAGTATACTCAGCTGCGCCTTGAAAAAGTATTGTACGTACCAGCACTTGTAAGTAACTTATTGTCACTTCCTGCACTTGTCGATTCAGGGATCTCGGTGGCTATTGGTGCTCATTCACCCACCCTGACTCTTTCATAGTTTTGTTTGCCACTCAGGGCAACCACCCAGTTGTGCGGCTGCGAATTGACCGGGGTGGGGAATACTTGAGTCGTGATTTTCAGCTGGTCCTTGACTCAAAGGGCATTGTGCACGAACCCACTTCTGCGTACACTCCTGAAGCCAACGGTAGGGCTGAGCGGCTGAACCGCACGCTGGTGGAACGCATGCGCACTGTTCTTGCCGAGTCTCGCCTGCCTGCTGCATATTGGGGTTATGCAATGCTGTATGCTGCTGATGTCCGGAACTGTGTTTTGCAGTCGGGTTGCACACAAGTACCGTATGCTCGCTTTACCAGTGTCGAGCCTCACCTAGAGCAGTTTCACCCATTCGGGTGCACAGCATGGGTGCTTGTGTCGCAGCCGCAACGTCACAAGCTTCAACCTAAAGCTGTTAGGGGTGTTAATTTGGGTGTGTGTCCGCCTCTCAATTCCACTGTACATCGTGTGTTGGTGGGTACCAAGGTGGTAACAACTTGTGATGCTTACATTCAGGATAAGTGTCCAGTCATTGAGAGCCCGGTGGATGTGGACGACGCCACCGTGGCGGAGCTTGGAACCTCCCGTCATCTTGAACCCCCTCCGTTCCCGTCTCGAGCCCATTCCTTCGCTCCGGATCCGGTGGTGGCGTCCGCATCCATCGAGGACTTGGCCTTTGGGCTTGCTGATGACCAGCCGATTTTCAGCCAGGCCAGCCTTATACCTGCCTCATCCCATCTGCTTCCCGCATCTGCTGCTGCGTCCGACTGCGGCGATGGTGAATTCTCTGACCATGCTACTGACGAGACTGTCCCTTCGCCATTGGGTCCGACAGCGGGGGGACATGAGGATGCACCCGTCAACGAACAGGCACCCTCCATGCAGTCTGACCCGTTGACAAGAGCCAGCAGTGATCCTGTGGACCCCCGCAGCGTCCGGCATTCGCCGCCAAGGTAGTTGGATTCGACCCTGACCCCGTCTCTGTGGCTGATGCGTTGTCTCGATCTGATGCTTCTAAGTGGCAAGCTGCTATTGATGATGAAACGGACTCCTTGGCACAACATGAGTGTTGGGAGGTGGTGCAACTTCCACCTGGGGCAAGAACAATTGGCTGTCGTTTCGTATTGGAACGCAAACGGGATGGGCGGTATAAGGTGAGGTTGGTTGCCCAGGGGTTCTCTCAAAGGCCTGGGGTAGACTATAGTGAGACTTATGCTCCTGTGAGTAAATATGCCTCACTTCGGGCTTTCTGTGCTGTTGTGGCGGATCAAGACCTTGAGGTCCGTCAGATTGATATCAAAACTGCTTTCCTAAACGGCGTGCTTGACGAAGAAGTGTACATGAGGCATCCTCCTGGCTACCCTGGGCCAGAGGGTACAGCGTGTAAGCTTCTCAAGTCAGTGTATGGTCTCAAGCAAGCGCCTCGTGCGTGGCATCTTACCCTCAAAGCAAAGCTCTTAGAGCATGGTTTTATTTGCAGCGAGGCAGACCCAGCTTTATTCATGAAGTTGGGATCTGATGGGACCATACTGGCACTGTTTACGTAGACGATTGTTTGATAGCTGGTAAGACGAGAAACTTTGTCAATGTAAGATGCTTGCGTTCACGGGTGACTGCTAAACTTCAAAGCACAGTACGCCAGTCTCGACGCAATTTGGAAGCTCTTTCAAGAGACCCCTCAGCCAAAGGCGGCTCAGTTTATCAATGCAGGCCACATGAACAACATTTTGGTGGCAAGCCCTTCCTGTTACTCTAGACATGCATATATACAGGACCGAGCCGGTGGGTGAAGACGGTTCCCTCTTCATGAGGTTCGTGACATGAGCGGAGATCGCTTTCGACCTTGGGACATCGAGATAGTGCGTTGTTATCGCGCCTGTTTCGCAAGTCGACACGTTCCGTCTATCACAAGCTCCACACCAACTCGTTCAATAAGAATGCTGGGACCTTGAAAGTGCTATAATACTGTGAATCAATGTTACTTTGTTGTCAGCTCTCGTCACCACTTTGGGGAGTCCTGCTTGGCTCGAGGTCCTCGACTGCTCCTGAACGCTGAACACTTCAACCTTGAGAAGCCGCTCTTCATCGTCTCTGATCAGGTAAAATGAGGTATGTCATGCTTGTGAACGTTATGCATGTCATGACATTTGTTGCTACTGCCTGCAGTGCATACACGACAATGCTGGCGTTATCGCAATTGCATCCTTTCTTGTCAGCCAAGACGCGCAGTAACACAAACACCGGAGCATGTGTGTACCCTCTTTGGAACATGCTTTGGAGATGCTGTACAACATCATATGTGTCTTCTCATATTTGAGAAGGAAATAGTCGCGCTACTGGTCGCTTCTTCTGAGGCTCACGACCATGGAATGCCCCGTTATCACGTGACGCAAAGCGCTATTATGTTCTCACGAACAGGAAGCAACGCCAACCAGTACATGCTGGACACGAACCAAAATCATGAACGAGTCTCGTCTGCTCGTCATTTACGACAAGCAAACCGGTCTGCCGCATCCACGAGGTTCATCTCGTGACGTTGTGCGCACGGAATGCGTCATAAGAATGCCAACAATGCTATAACCGTGCTTTCCGTGCCACAAAAGCAGAGATACGGGGAGTTCAGGTCAATTGTATTTATTTTACCCTTTCATTGCGTGCCGAGATGACGTTTTAGCTCAGTTGTGGCGTAATTAGGGTGCAACTATGTCACACAAGGTTTGTGCCTCTCTAGCAAAGGATCTCAAAACACGTCACTAAGTATGTTTACCAAGGTCATCAATTCATGGAAAGCCGATTATCGCAGCGAGACGGTTTTCTGGCAGCCGTGGTGTGACGTAGACGCTTCCCCAGCGCCCGCGACGCATCAGGCCAGCATCTGGAGAGGCACGCAAATGTAGCGTGAATACAATGACAAACACCTTCTCATCTGCATTAGGGTCAGCACTAACGAAGCTGTCACCTCACGTTGTTCGTTGCCCCCATTGCTTCGGGAATCAAGCTGAGCGCGTAAGTGCTGGCAAACACCTGTGGCACAGGGCCTGTGCAGAATGCTGTCTCGTCCCTTAACATGCATTACCATGCATTGGCCCTCCGACTGTTATGGCACATGCTTGAAGCTATTCGGATACATGTTCAAGGTTTCGCATTTCATTGTGGTCTCGAGGGGCCCTTGTACCTGAGCAGAGCAGGCCTCCTGAGCGTGCGCTGTGCGGATGCAGACCTGTCCTACAATGAACGCTGAGAAGCTGAAGGCCGCTTTGGAGCGCCTGGCCATCAAGGAAGTTCTCCTGGATGGATTCAGGATGAATGTGCGAACACGCAAGGTACATGGGGAGAAGGGAGATGCGCCATTTCATGTGGGTGGCATTGAGGTGAGGCTGCTGCACGCATGTGTGCATTTGTGTTCGTGAAATTACTCAGAGAGTTGAAAAACAACATAATGAAAGTACTCTATAATGAACAACTTGCACAACTGCGCACAATCACACGGCATGCGGTGCATTCTGCTGTGCTTCGCCAGAATGTGATTCAATCCCCATCTATGCCACAGATCATCATGCATTTTCAGGGATACAGACAGCAAGCCGCCTGGCGAACAAAACACTGTGCCCTCTTTGCATGCATTCCCTTCAAGACCGGTCTGTACCCGATTAGAGATCCCCTTTCCCAAGGGTGCTAAGGGTTGAGTCAGCACATCTCTAATGAGCGCACAGGGCGGCCAGACCGCATGTCAGTCATATCATATAAGCGGCAAGCACATCCACCACTTCCATCACCCGTCTTCGCTTGGGGCGTGTAAGCTGGGCGCGTGCATCATGCTGTCAATGTCCTCCTGCTGTGAATGTGCGTTGAATGTGTGATTGAAAACCTGCATTGCTTGGGGGCCCCAGCATTTCGCCAGTCTATGTGATTTGCGGGACAGAAGCCCCAAAATGCAATTTGTTCAACAAACCTGCATTATTTTCTGATACATGAACGTCTGGGGCGAAATGGGGGCCGCATTTGCGATTTTGCGAGGCACTGAGGGGGGCCAGGTCTTGCTGCAGGGAAAAGAGGAGGTAGAAGCGAGCATGGGGGCTGAAGATTTCGAAACTGCCGGCGCCTTAGATTCGAAGCTCACCTTCTTCCCATCACCCCGCGAACGGCACCGCCTGGCCAGAGTGATGCGGACAGCAGTGAGAGCGAAACCATCGCAGCTGGGGCCGTGCCTGCAGTGGACAGCTCCGAGGCCTCGCTCTTTGAATGGATCCCCTCAATCTGTCTCCCAGACACACCCGAGGTGTTGAGCCCCCGCGCTGAGATGGCTCGCGATATCGAGCAAGCTAAACCCGGGTTCTATGTCCCAGAGACACCCCAGGGGCTGAATCCCGTTGCAGAAATGGCTTGCGATGTCGAACGAAAACAAAGAACAGAAATACGCCAGCCCGAAGCAGGCGGCGTTCACAATTGGCGAGACAGCCAGAGCGATGTCGAGCGAGCTATCCTCGAGCAGGAGTCCAGCGGCGAAGCCTCCCCTGACAGCCCCTCGAGCCCCCTCACCGGGAATGCAACACTGCTGGCCATGCTGCCGCCTGTAAGCTGCATGATCGAGGGCGTTCTTTGCAGCTACGAGCCAGATGCGACTCACCTTTGCCAGAACTTGAACGTCGGCACACGTCGAGACGGCCAAACGACAGCAGCCGTTGTCCCAAAGGGGTCAAGGAAGCTATCCCATGCTCAGTGGAGCGAAAAACTTGCCATAGCTATCCGCAAAGCTGAATGGGGCCGCCATTCGCCCCCATCGCCGCTAATAGACGCGACCCCGGTTCTCCCGCTTTCATCTGCGCCCACAAGAATAGCAGAAACGAACAATAGCGCCGGCAGGACGCGAAGCGCTCTCGCCAAGGGCGCGAGGGCTTCAGAACTGACTTGCGAAGGACGCGGTTCTGTCTTCCCAGCCAGATCCAGATCCCCGTCGTTGAGGTACCTGAAGAGACATGTGCAAGCGACGAAAGACAGAGCCGAGCATGACGAGATCGCCCCAACTGCGCTCTTGAGGGCTTGCCCAGCAACTCTCCGGGATTCAGGTACCGTTGAGGAAAAGGGTGCCGTTGCCGCACCGATCGTTCAGGAGGAACGCAAAGCTTGTGCAGCTAGCATTGGTTCTGCACACATGACGGGCATGACGCTTCTCCACCCCAGCAATGTCGGTCAACGGCTGCCGACGCGCCTGCAAGTCATCTGGGACGATGCACTGCCTGTCGTTTCAGGCTCAAGCTTTGGCAGCACTTCGTCTGCCAGTGAGACGCCTGCGACGTTTGAATTGCGCGACTCATTCTCTGTGCACCCCCGGACGATCAGGATAGAAGCCAACCCGCCATTGCGCTCGTGTCAGGTGAAGGATCAAAAATGGAAAAAGAGGGCCGCCGGATCAGATTTCGCTTCTGTGGAGTCCGACCTCCTAGCAGGCATGCCTGTAGGCAGAACGCGGTGGTCATTCGACGAGGAGTGTGGATGACGTTGCAGCTGCGTCCGCTGCGACGGGGTATCCTAGCTCATGCGGAGCAGAGAAACTCAACAGCTGTACAGCGTCACATGCCCAGAATTCACTAAGTATTCCCCACTGGGGAGAGGGGGGGACATGTCCCGATCACAGCTGCCCTAATGACGAGGACGGCTGCTCTTCGAGACAGTCTGTGCTTCAAGGAGCCAAAGATAGGCAACCCCACTAACATTTCCTGAACAGGAAGCGCCATATATCTCCCTTTGCTGAGTTGGAGATGCCAATTGCAACTTGGACAGCTCTTCATGTGGCACACGCAACCGCGTAATAAGTGTCACAATCTGGCAGCGAACCCGTCCTCAGCAGGCGCCTGGAGTGCGGGCTATCATGGAACCTTTGAAGGTCGTAGGGTAGCCGAGGATGGAAACCCTACAGCCGGGAGCTATGCACAGGTGACAGATTCCGTTGGTGGGCAGCATGCATGTGCAGAGGCATGGTTCTGGAGAAAATTTATCAAAAGTCCCAACCAATACTTGCAGCTGCCAATGTTCATGTGAATGCGGTGGTGCTGTAGAAGAAGAACAATGGCAGTGCTGGTGAAAGATACGTCGTCATCAATAGTGAAGCCCCTTGGGCAGGCTCCGTGGTCAGTGTCTCGCTAGAGCGGGGTTCAAACCCCACTTTTGTCCCCAAAATTTTGTGTATTGTCAGGTATCTGGACCTGGAAATCACTCGGTCCGGCGAATCAAAACGCCCTCACATCGTAAAATTGCCTTGGCATGATGCCCGACCGTTTCTGATATATGATTCTAATAAATCTGTTGTCTTAATGCTAATAAACATCTCTAATAAGCTAAATCACCATTCATGCAAATATACCTACAAAGTT
Source organism: Nuphar pumila (assembly GCF_984573655.1). Lineage (NCBI taxonomy): Eukaryota > Viridiplantae > Streptophyta > Magnoliopsida > Nymphaeales > Nymphaeaceae > Nuphar > Nuphar pumila. Next base: position 10,451 of record NW_028323260.1, on the reverse strand, counting down.
GCTGTTTCGCTGTCAGGCTGCTAAGTAGGACGTACGAAATGAGGGTCCATGGTGGGCTTCCGCATGAAACTCCCCAAGTAGTACAAGAGGATCTTGACGATGCGGTACAAGATTTAGGGCGGCCAAACCCTGTCTTGTGTGGTCTGGGTCCGAATATCAGGCGGACCAGTCAGATGCACACGTTGCATACATAGGTCTAGGATGAAGTGTTTGCATGCCTACTGCATATATGTCTAGGCACTTGTGCATGATCTCACATTAAAGTAAGCCTGTAAAAAAGTGTATGTTTGGTACCAGACAAGCCATTTTATGGTATCTAGTAGTTGTTTAGGTGCTGAACCAAGAAATGGGCAGCCACTTACGCTTTGGTACAGCCCTAATCTCACTGTGCATTACCGCTCATTTGACATGTGCTCTCAAGCACGATGTAGAGCTCATAGAAGGCGATAGAACAGACCTTATACACATGTGATATATCAGTGTTCCATAGAACTATCTTAATAAGGAAGCTACATATGTGGAAAGGTGCATATCAGCATGTACAGCTTCATCGAGCCTCCCTGGCTCCATTTGAGTAGGCATATTTCGGGTGTCATGGCTAAGACACCCTTCAAGCACAGAAGTGTAAGATATAATAAGATGCCAACCGACGATAAATGATAAGTAATAAATACCTAAGTAATCAATAATAAGTCGATCGGGAATCACACCTGTAGACCTCTCGCTTAATGCTTAATGGCTGCTTAAGCTATTTTAACCCCACTTAACGCTTTTTTATTAACCCTTTTTTTTCATATTGGCTGTTCAGCAGGTTTGCTTAAATCTTAAGCAGCCCCCACCGCGCACACGCTTAACTGTCAAGTACGCTTACTTCTCGCTATGACTAGCTGCTAGTGTCTTCTGTCTGCTGGGATGGAGGGCACGGGATTGGAATCGGACGATGCCGCCGAGGCAGCCAATGCTACGGTTGCTCAGGCAAGCGAGCGGGGTGCAAGCGGTAGTAGAGGTAGAGGTAGAAGTAATGTGAGTAGTGGCAGATTTAGGGGTCGAGCTGCTTCTGCTTCAAGTTCTCAGGGTCCTGTAGTGGGTGCAAAGCGCACTAGGCAGAGTAGTCAAGCTGCGCCCAACCTCAGGCAGGCTACCATACAACGCATCGTCTTGCCCAATCGAGAGGATGTCACCATTCTAGCGGGAGATGCGCCATCCTCAGGACGGTCAACTGCTATCAGCACTGGCTTGGCTGTTCGGAAGCCAGACTGGATCCACGACCATTGGAAACCAGTCGACACAGATGTTTTGCACAAGTACAGATTTGAAGCAAGAAGCAAGTATTTGTGTGGTTTCTGTGTGGTCATGTGTCTCGATGGATGTGTTGCCGGAATTCATTGCTTGAAGAGCATCCTTGGTTGGCGCTACAGTGCGGACTTCACTTTGCGTTGCAAGTGTAGCTCAAGAATACCTCATAGCCACTCAAAATGACACGAAACTTGCGTCGCTGTCCGCTTAATTAAGCCTTAAAAAACCCTTAAATTTCACCCTGAAAAGGCTGCTTAACCGGTTAAGTAGACCTTAAATTTCACATTTGCTTAATATTAAACAAGGCATTTTTTGGGCCTTAACTTAACCAGGAGAATTAACCCTTTAAAATCACCAAAAACGCCTTAAGCAAGAGGTTTACACACCATGTCACCTGTGTTGGAAGGGATGGTTTAAAGCACAGAAATGTAGAATGTTCTGCATGTCTCTTGGTGTTTTCCTGACACTGGACTACTGGTGGTTCTCATAGCACATGAGCTGGATACAGCGCTTCGCCGGATTGAGTTTCGACCCCTGTTTTCGTCCTTGAAACACATGCATTTTTGAGCATCGAGTCCCGCAAATCATGCAGTGCGGCGAAGCGCTGGTTGGACAGCATGAGGGACGGGGACAACAGCATTCCCCGGTTGGCCTTGTCTGGATGATTCCCTTTCGGTTCAATATTGTTATAGCCTTTCTTGCTTGACTCTTTTCGTCATGCATCTGATCAAATAAACGGTTATAATACCAATAATCTTTCAGGGAGATTGTAGCTACATCAATAACTTACATTGTCACGGCAGAAAACCGGTCAATTGTGACTCAGCTGAAGCGGGCACACAGCTTCCGTGATGCTCATGTCCCGGCAGCAGAAAGCTCATAAGCTAATTAGCCAGGGGCCACTTTTAGATTTCGTGCATTGCCTAGACGCTGCCTTCTTTCTCCTGAGCGCGCCTTGTCATCCATCACACCCACCCTCCCAGCCTTCGTTCTTTGCGTCACGTCGCGAACAGGATTGGCGGGTATGAAGCGTCAGATGTGTTCACATGGGGGCCCGAGGGTTGGCGGAACGCCTCGTGGCATTGAGGTGGGTGGCACCCATGCCAGGCCACTTACTCGTGATGTGAATTTTCATGTTGATTCTAGTCCAAAGAGCCCCTTGACCAAGGGCAAAACCGGTCACGGGAGCTCAGTGTAAACACACTCTTTCCCACCCTTTTACATGTTGTGAAATCTCATGATGTGAAATCCCCGATAGCTTGTTTGCTTCATTTGAGGTTCAGTAGTAACATCCAATAAGTTGCATTTAACCTAGAGTTGCACTGATGGCTGTTCGATGTTCAGCGTGTGGCCCAGAATCGGTTTCAAACTTTCATCCAGAAATATAGCTGAGTGAACACCCCGTGATTCGCCCGAATGGGTTGGACCCCCATTCTTGCCCACAGATTTCATACAATTTTGGCCACCGCGATCTGCAAATTACAGGGTCTGGTGAAATGTTATGGACACCCAGGGCTGATTCCCAGGCTCACTGGTGTAGTTGAAGCGTCTGTGCTAGGTGGTCCTTGTCTGCAATGTATTTGGAACGCTTGCCAGGTTTTCCTTTTCGTGTTGGCAATGTCATCTCATCAAAATGCAGCAAGAGGTCCTGACTTGTCTGCTAACAGATACATGAGTCATCATTCCAGGAAGTTTGCCTTTTATATGCTCCACGTTGACAACAAGGACTGCGCTTCCTTTCACCTGCCTTCGATGGAGCGCATATGCAACATTTGCGGCTTGTCTTGCGCGAGGTCAGGGAATAACATCATGATACATATGTTGCATTCGCTCATGCCAGCCGGGTTGTGTTGTAGCTATTCCTAGATATGTGCCCCAGCAGAAACTCTGCCACTGTCATCCAAGACAGACCACCTCAGGGTGCCAGGCGCCCCAGCTGGGGCGGAGCTTCTGCTGTATGCGCTCGCCGTCACAAACAACTGAGCAGCGGAGCGATCCGCCTACATGCTTTCAAAGGTACATGGTTTGTCTAGAGCTGCTGGAGACTGCTTCTTGGCCTGTCGACAACCGGCCGTCTGGTTTGACGTGTCTTATTCCATCTCGTCAGACTGGCAAGTGAAGGGCGGTTTTTGTCGTGAGACAGTTTCACGCTGACGTCACCTACGTCCGATGTGACATCCTGTGCACAAAAGTACTCGGACCTTGATTTGTGCGGACTCATCGACGGGGCATCCGTGCATGCGCACGTCGCTGCAGCGCTGGGTCGCTAACGAGTTGCAGACACTTGCTTAGAGGTGCTCATTGTCGCCTGCATTTGATTTTGAACCGCTCGATTGAAGTTGCAACTGCTGCAAGTTCGTATCCTAGGAGGCCTCAAGGTCGCCGTTCCTGGCTCCAGGGAACTCAAGAGGTAACTCAACTCGCCTTTCTCATTTCATGAACATAGGCACGTCCTTAGTCGGACGTCCGGGTGAGACAGCTCGCTGAAGAAATTTGCTTACGCGACGTGCTCCAATGTAGTTTCTTCCGCAAAACGGTATGTGTTTGTGCACGGACGTGCAACCAAAGCGCGCAGTCCCGTGAACCAATGTAGCAATACGCTTTCGGCCTGACACTCCTGTTATGGCATCAGGAGATGTTCGACCGTACTAAGCTGCTTTATTACAAACTTCTGTGCATGGCAACGAGGTAGTGCGGGCAAAAGGCAGCAAGCACACGACAATCTCAACGCAAGTGTATGACGAGGCCAGGTCTACATCAATACAGCAAAAACGATTTGACAGTGGCATCGTGTGCCTCATGCATCTCCGTGAATAGTATGCTGTATATGCGAATGTTCACGCGTTATTTTTCTGCGCAGACAACCTGAGGCCCGACTCGTCGACTGATGAGTGCACTTGCGCGGAGCAGCACACAGGCGCCACCACATGCCGACGGCGGATACCCAAGCGATGCGAGAAAGATTGAAGATCCGATGGCATCCACGGAAAACCCGACTGCGCATGAACAGGTCATAGCACGGCTAACAGCGTATGCAAACAGCCTCGAGACTAACGAAGAGTCAGACTGCGCCAGAGATAGCATCGCCCAAGCGCCCTCGTTCGGTCCCCAACGGGATGTCCAGGTAGAACGCCCACTCAAGCACAAAAAGCTCACAGCATGTCCCCTGCCTGCCTGGCTGCATGCTGTGGCGATGATTCAGGATCAAATTTGAGGCGCTTCGTAGCAAACCTCTTGCAGCGACCGGATCCTCAAGAAATTGATGTGCGTGACACATGGCATAGCATGGTATACTCCGCTGTATACCAAGCTGAAAGGGCTGGTCACGCATCATAAATGATCGATTCCAAATGTTGGGATTTTCGAACTGCACACTGAACCCAGCAGGCTCAAACAGAACTGCAGTTCTGCTTCTTAACATCGCTTGGCGAAGTGCAGGAAGCAAGTTGTTACCCCGCACAGAACCAAGCCCGCGTCAAAACTCTGGCATCCGGGCACATCCACTGGTCTCCAGCGCAAGTCCTGTTACAGCCAGTCCCAGAGGAGGTGGGTCAAAGGTTGCCCACGCGTTTGGTCGCCATTCCAGCAGACGGCGGAATCGAGCTCGAGCGGGCCACACACAGCCCTGAACATGTTCAGTCCAATGACATCCCCGCGTTAATGAAACGCCATCGACCCCGCATGCGACGGCGCAACAGGGAGGAAACTCAGACCATGCAGTATCGGCAAAAGTCCAATATTTGGGCATGACGCCACAGGGCAGTGTACATACATGTAGGTATTGGTATACATATAGATTCCCGAATAGTTCTTGGAGTTGCCAATGTCCATGTGGATGCGGTAGTGTTTTTAAACGATACATCATCATCATAGTTGACAACTGATGCAGAATTGAAACTCACGTAACTTGGCAAGTAGTCCTTGGAGTTGCCATGAGATATCCATGAGATGCGGTAGTATTGTGAACAGATACATCGTCATCATTACATCACATAGAAGCGGGCACTAGATGGCACACGCCGCCAAGCATTTGCATGCAAACGGAGTTAGCGCATTGCATGACCGCCAGCAGCCGGGACAGGCTAGCCTGCCCTGATCACTCTGCCGCCTACTCGAGCTAAAACCCCAAGAGCGCGCTGGTACATCACACACTTGCTCCTGCATAACCCGATGCTGAGTTCCCGAAGCGCGCTGATGACAAATGTCCTGAGGTCCAGCGCACTCTGTTGTATATAGAGTGACAGGATGTTGAGCAAGCCGATGATGCAGCTGCTTAATGCTTGCCCATGCGCGCCATCCTTATCTATGGAGTGCCCACATCGCTTGAAGATAGGTCCTTGTATCGCAGCATGCTTTTCGCACCCTACGCCTGGCACTCCCGAGGCGCCCATGACTCAGACTCGGACGTCGAGAGATAGGATGAAAGTTAATGCGCAGAGCTCGTTTCCGGCATGCCGGGAGCGGCGAAGAGTTTCTTTGCTTGCTCGAGGGCAGAGAAGAAGACAAAGCCGCCGATTGCAATCCAAGTCACTCGAGGCTCCCAGCCTTTGAGGAACGCTTTCCCTCCTTCAGTCTTCCAAATTTGCACAGCGCAGTCAATCACGTTCTTGTATTCAGCACCGGCACCAGCGCCCTGAGTCATCAGCCGCGTCTTGAGCACATCGAGGGGCGTGGTAGTGAAACCTGCATAACGAGCACACCACGCGTTGGTTTTGGTCGCGTTGGAGGTTCTCGTGTGGCTCTTCGGCAAAGTTGTTTTCGGATCTTTGCAAGAAATGGGCTTCAACACCCATCTCTTACCTAGAATCATGCATTTTCAGGCATCCAGAACCACAAACAAACTGCCTGGCGAAGCACTGGTTTGTTTGAGCTACTCAGGCCTCAAAACCAAGAGCACATCATCCAAGAAGGGCGCGGCGCGCTCATGGTGCCCCTGGCATTGGCTTGAATTGGACATGCAACAACGGAGCCACACCGTCCCTGCCATTTGCTTCCACGGAACATGCAGCAACAGACCCACAGCTTTCCTACCTCTCGCTCGCACAGAACATGCAACAACAGGCACACACCTGTGATAGCACCAGCGCACGCGCAAGCGATGCTGAAAAAATGCAACAACATACACACACCTGCGATGGCGTCAGCGCACACGCCAGCGATGCCGAGAACATGCAACAACAGGCACACACCTGTGATTGCGCCAGCGCACGCGCCAGCAATGCCGGTTTCCGCAGGGTTCAAGTCACGCTTGACAGCGGCTTTGTATGCATGCTTGATGCTGTCGTACGCCCAGAATTCGATGGCATCGAATGGGAGATCCCGCAAGAGGAAAGCGAAGTAGCCAGCATACATGCCCCTAGGACCTTCCCTTGCAAGAATTGTTGCTACGGCTGCGGTCGCGCGTTTGAACTCGCCTGCCTGCATCCTTTGCTTGATGACCTGCATGCGTTCTGTTGCTGTTGCAATTGTTTTTCGCTAGTTTGGAACAGCACAACGTTGTCATTGCCATCTTGCTCATCGTCGCGTGTTAAGCAAGGGGCAAGCGGGTGCTGGTTGCTTTGTGCGAAAGATCAGGCCTTCATGTTAGTGATCATCAAGCCTCGCTGTTAGTGATAGTACATCCGGCCACTGACGGTCAATGAGCTGCATCGGTTCAAACGTGCTGTCGTTTTTGCTTGTTGACAATTTCCTGCAATCATCTATGTGATGTCATCATAGATCAAGGCATGTTCGTGATAGATCAAGCGTTGAAGTGTGCACAAGAGGAAGCGTTATTGTGTGCACAAGACAGACCCTCTCAGAGCTCCAGAACGATCCAGTTGGGGCAAAAGGCAACTCAACTAGAGTGCACACCTCCGTGGGTGCTCGAATGAAGGATGCAGCGAAGCCTGCAAGAGCCCCTGCCCCGAGGAAGGCTTGTTGCTGCCCCATGTGCTCTGACAGCCGAGCCTTGGCGGGCTCGTAAACGGCCATGAAGACAGCTGAAGCCGGAGCCACACCCACCAGGTTGCCCCTGCAGTGCCAGTTGTGTGAGAACTCATCAGATATAATTATGATGTATGTATTGCTTGTTCCGACGTTTAATGAGCTGTATCACTTCACAAGTTCTGTCTTGTTTGCTGGTTGACTTCTCCTTGCAACTGTCTGTGTGACGTAATGATGTATCGTTTTACGATACTACCGCATCCACATGGACAGTGGCAACTCCAAGCACTCCTTGAGAATCTATATCCCCTCACAAATATCTCATTCACATCATAGAATGGGATTGAAAGACTCGGCACCAGTGGACAGGGTTGAATCCGATAAATAAGCAGTATCCTTGTGCCCACGGTTTGACTCACCGCAATCTTGACAACAAGTGAGCAATTCTGCTACATGACACTGCTCCGAGAGTACGTATAGATACAAAAAAATCGTGATTAATTGCATCTAATTTCCGAACCGAATCGTTTTCAGATAGGGTTTAACACAGCGTTTCCGGAGCAGAACATGGACCGCAGAGCTCAAGCAACCGCCAATCGTAGTCTCGATAACAAATGAGCAATGACGCATCGGACGCTGCTCCGAAAGCACCTAAAGGTACAAACAATCGTGATTGGTTGCATCTTGATGCCGGATCAAAACGTTTTTAGATAGAGCGCACACGGCAACTGCCTTGATGGTTGTGTAAATCATTTGTTGTCTAGAATACGTTAACCTATGACCTTGCAATTACATATTCGCCTTTATCCCGATACTTCAAGCAGCGATTTGCCACACTGTGTGATTTGCGGGTCCAGATGCAGAAGAACGCATGAGTTTTGGAACACAACTGGGGGTCGGCAGCCAGCGTACGATGTGCTGCAGCCCTACCTGTGTGGTTGCAGTGCAAGCATCAACGTGTACTACAGCATTTAAAACATGATTTCCGCCTCCATGAAGGTGAACAGGAAAGCTTTCAAATGCTTAGAAACACGCACCAGATTCCAGCATACAGACCACGGCCGCCACCGGAGCTCATGAGTGCCTTGAGGCCACCCCCTTGTCGCATAAGCTGCAAGCGCGTTTTGATGGTGTCCAGTGGATACAACGCGGCTTCGACCATGCATCCGGCGGTGGCGCCTGCTGCAAGGTTTCCGAGCGCAATGCGGAACGCTGTAGGGGGGGAGGTGGAGGTTCAGTCGGACTTGCAGCGCCCTTCTTGCCTTTCTTCGAGCCCGGCTTGTCCGCAATGGTGAAAACGAGCTGTGGCGGCGCATGTTCTGCATCTTTCGCTTACGTAGTCAGCAAAATTCATGTACCTGATGCGAGAAGGTGGTCGCGAACGCAGGCTTCCTGGCGAGTTGGACACTGGGACCATTCGCACCCATGCTTTGCGACGACGTCTTGTGACGAGCACGAACGCATGTAGGCTATTCCGTGATCACTCGTTCCAGGACCCGCTCTCTGGCGCACGCAGGACGTGGAATGGGTGTGCACAGGGTGGTGTGGTGGGTGCTCAGGGTTGCAGGATTCTGCTGGCAGGCAACCAGCTGGTCAGAACGATAAACCTATGAAGCAGGCAGATCGGTTATAACCACACTCTGATATTTCGGTGCGAGCTGCCGCCCTTCATTATCCACGTCTTCACACGGAAGATTCGATATAATGGACCCTGACAATTGCGTACAAACGGAGCCCACAGCAGAAACATGCACAGACCGGTAACCATCTACTTGGCGTATCAGACCAATACCGGCTTCTTGTACATATGCAACGTTGAGTGTCGCTGATTTGTAGATAGCTGGATAGTTGAAACCCAAACAATGCAATCACACTCTGAAGCTTGTCAATGTTGTCCGTGGCCCAGCACATACCTGCGCTCATGTTAATGCTGGCAAATGGCAATGTCACACGAGTGGCTGCCTTCCGGACGTGCTTGACGCCTTGCATCTGCAGCTTGACGGTAGAAAACTTTAGGGACCCTGCCGACGCAATCTCCGTGCATTGAGACATGCTCTCCTGGCGAGAGGCGGCAGCCCGTCGCCTAGCTGAGAATACCATCTAATCAAGTATGATGTCACCTGAAACGGATGCAGACTAGATGACTATCAAAAGAAAGGAGGAGAGCATCTCAGTACCACCTACTACAAGGTGTTGTACGTCAGTGACGGAGCGGTGTGGCTAAGCTATCAGGAGCTTAGGCTTGTGACTTGGTAGTCGGTACATGCTTCTGCATAGTGGCACAAGTGGGTGTCACGGGCTGCAAAACTGTTCTGACGCGACGCCATCTTCCTTACACATCACGTGATTGTCATGCTTACAACAGCTCAAACTGCGCCTGTTCAAATTCGAGATCGTGCATGACCAGCCCTTTGGCAAAGGCTTTGCAATGCGCGCGTGGTGCGACTTGCTCTTGGGAGGCTTGGACGGGTGATACTTTATCCGTAGATCGCAGTGGCTTGAACGAGTGTGTTTTGGTCCAAGTAGCCATCTCACTCAAGTGCCGCGAGTGAAACCACAATGCAGTTGAGACAGTGACACGACTACCATGGTATTCACATTTCAGCACTATGCTTGTGCTATACACGTATTGGGGCGTAATACCGTATCGTATCATTTACACACTGTGGCAGCAATTAGCTCACTATAGGGTGCATACATTATTACCGCCTGGTTGGCTCGCCGTGGCAAGCAACATTCTTTGTCTCATCTACACGCAAAAAATTAATGAAGTTGCTTCATGAAACTCTTCGAAGCCATGGCGTTCCAGCCACTCAGACATTCGGACAGCCTTCACCACCAGCATGCCCTTGCGTCTTTGGGTGATGTTATCGCACAATCTGGCTACAAGGAACAGTTTGCTTCGGTGTGCCCCGAAATTATCTCAGTCATACTGTCACACTAATGGTTGAAGGCTTAAGAAACAAGAAGAAGCACGGGGGAATGTGGGAAGAGCCCTCCATACCTCAGTTGACACGCAACCGTTTCGGTTAAATGGCATTTTGTCAGCAACAAGTGCTACTCCGTCAATTCATAACTACGCGTCCATTTGCCAGAAGCAGAGAAACTCGAAAGACAAATGCTTATGCCACATGTCGTAAACGCCACTTGGTGTCACGCATTATGCGTCACCCATCCACAACGTCTTCGGAATGCGCTGCGCGAACGTATCAGCGCACTGGGTAGGTTAA
>NW_028323259.1:0-72990 GCF_984573655.1 Nuphar pumila | reverse complement strand
ACGGGCTTTATGACACCCAGTTCACTACTAATACTGCGGTTAATAAAGATGAACATACAAATATTTATCTTCATTAACCATGATAATCTCCTGCTGAACGTACCTGCAGTGTTTCAAGGCTTGTGGTTGCGAAATTGGTTACCTGGGACCCAGTGGGGAGTCTGGCGCTGGATCTCCAGAGATAGTTGTATCCGGCGGGGGCACGGCGCACGACGGGTCTCGCCCCGTGCCTGGTCTCCGCCTTGCGTAAATACCAAGTAGCACAGAGAAGGGAGCTGGATATGCCTCGAAGAGAGCCGCGACATGCATGTTCAAGTCATACACATACACCCTTGCAAGTGGATGGGCTCCAATGGGATGGGCTGTCGACATGATGAAGGTCTGGATGCAAATGCGTGTACCTTGATTTAAACACTGCTTCCAGCTGCAAGGAAGGCTGGATTTTCGCTTTTATTTCACCTGACACTCCAAGTCTACCTACCTGTCTGACATCGAGGCGCCAGAGGCGCCGCGAGCGCCTTGGTCGTTCATGTTCTACGCATTGATTCGGGGTCAAGCAGAGCCCTGTCACAACCATATACAGGCAGATACAGGCAGAATATCTAGGCATACCAAAATACGTACATGGTGAGAAGTGGTGAAGTGACTGCTTCTAAATCGATGGTTCCCGATGCCAGATGTGTAATAACCCACACACCCAAACAATGTCAAGTGTACCGGCAACACAGCTGGTAGCGAGGGCCATTCGTCCCGCTGGTGATTTACCAAGCCATTGGTCTGTCGTGGACAGCCTGAGTATGCTACGTGATTGCCTTTCCTCTTGTACAATGATGATGTATCTTTTTACAACACTACCGCATCCACATGGACATTGGCAACTCCAAGAACTACTTTGTAAGCAGTGCTACCATTACTTTCATCTGAGGCAAGCGTACCTGGACCAGCCTGACTTTAGGAGATTTATATATTTTTCCATATCCTGACCACACATGTCTTCTTCATCGTCTTGTACCCTGCAAGAACGGAGATCAGCCACGGCTGACCAAAAACGGCCCGTCAATTCCTTTGGGAGGTCGTCGCAACCCATACTCAAAATCGTTGTCAAGAGATCAACTCCCAACAGAGAATTCAATTCAGTTGCCAATATCCTACCTTGTGGTCCAAGACCTCCAACCACTTCAAGAAATTGGTCTATTTTAGGCCACAAGCTGGGACAATCCACAGTGCAGTGAACACAGCCTGTGTGAGCATCCCCCAAATGCTCATCGCAGTCATTGCAGTGATACTGAGAGGAATCGACAAACTCGTAAGTTTGGCTTTGAAGTCTGCTTCGAAGGGCAAACAGCTTGCCGCTTCTGGCGCTCACGATAGTACGAGCCTGAACAGAGGGCAAGCTTGACAGATATGGTGCAAGTCCATGTGGTCGCCCGCCAATTCACACCCACTTCCAAGGCACTGCAGAGTGCGGCGCTGCAACATATCTGGCTTTCCCCCGAATTAGGTGCCAACTCCATATGTTGTCAAGGAGGTGTTGCCTATCAACCTGAGCAGGCAGCACCTCTGCTTCCTGCACTGGCATATTCGCCACCTGCACTCCTCCTTGAGATCTGGAGGAGATGCGCCTAGCGACCAACTGCTTTGTAGGGGCAGTGAAGATATCAGAGATATGCAGGTCGTGGCAAATGTCCGCTGAAATTTTCTGCACCTCTCCTTGCCAATTGGCCCCTACCCTCGAGCGTCCGACTGCTCGATGCCCAGGGAAACGACATGCTTTTGCCAATTTACACCATCGAGTACTTTGTAAAGTGGTCAAATGCTTATCATAGCATTGTTTAGAGGCGTCCATGAGAAGTGATGGGGGCAATAAGCCCATGTCTGTGAACAAGACATCCGAGCCAACCTCCCAGCACTGCAAACCCATCACCGCTCGCATCGCCTCCTTTGTGACGACATCGAAGCAGCGTCTATTGACTTGCGAGGTAGACCAAACCTCACTGCCAAATGGAACTGAGCTGTAGATGAATGTCTGGATCATCATGGTGCGGGTCTTGATCGGGATTCGGTGGCAAGCTAGGAGAGGCCTCCAGTACCCCAAAGCAGCCCGCATTTTGGCCAATGCTTTGCTCGCATGCATATCCCAAGACCCATTTCTGTGAACCAGACTCCCAAGTACTTGTATGATTGCACCTGCGACAGAGCGTATCCATCTAGTGTCCAGGTGTTCAATCGCTGCTCTGCTGGGATGCTTGCTGATTGACCTTCCTTAGGATGGAAGACCATAACAACGCTTTTTAACTTGTTTGCATGCATACGCCAGCGTTTCAACCACTCCGCCACATGGGTGATGCTGACCTGCACGTCCTGAGGATCAGCGGTCAGACCGTTTAGGTCGTCCGCATATGTAAGGGCCCTGACTTCGACCCCTTGCGATATACAAATTCCTTTCGGGCCGCCTTCCGCATGCAACGACTCCAACAAGTCGTCGATGTATATGTCGAATAGTAGGGTGGAGAGGGGGTCTCCCTGTCCTACGCCTACCATCAGTGGGAACGACTCCGACATCTCACCAGCAATGCGGACCGAGGATTGTGACTTAGAAAACAAGTCCAGCAAGACCTGCCACATCTTGCCTTTTACACCTTGAACTTTCAGTTTGTAGAAGAGACCTTCCCTCCATACCCCATCGTAAGCCTTCTTAATGTCCAGGAAAAAGGCATAAAGGGGCCGCTTTGTTGCACCTGACTCATTTGCCTTCCGAGCCATTGTGAAGATGTGGTCGATGCAGGAACGTCCTTCCGGAAAGCGCATTGGGACTCGTGAAGCCCTACCGGTTTTTCAAGCCGTAGACGAACCATGGTGCTGAACAGTTTGCGAATGATGGAGATGAGCGTAATGCCACGCTAGTTTCCCGGGTCAGTAGATTCGCCTGCTTTGTACAGATTCACTATGGTCCCAGTCCCCCACTTCGTCGGAACACTCTCTTTGCTCGGTTGGGCCTTCCTGCTCGTTAGGGTGCTCGCGTTGCTGTGCTCCTGGCCTGCCAGCCGCGCCTGTTCCGCTGCGGTCTCGCTCTTGTTTTTGTTCTCCTGCTTTCTTTGGTGCGTTCGTGCAGCCCTTGCTGCAGTCGCGCCGTTTGCTGTGCTTTGCTCGGTTGGGCCTTCCTGCTCGTTAGGGTGCTTGCGTTGCTGTGCTCCTGGCCTGCCAGCCGCGCCTGTTCCGCTGCGGTCTCGCTCTTGTTTTTGTTCTCCTGCTTTGTTTGGTGCGTTCGTGCAGCCCTTGCTGCAGTCGCGTCGTTTTGCTGTGCTCTGCTCGGTTGGGCCTTCCTGTTCGTTAGGGTGCTCGCGTTGCTGTGCTTCCTGTCTGCCGGCCGCGCCTGCTCCGGTGCGGTCTCGCCCTTGCTTTCTGCTGTCTGCTTTCTTTTGTGCGTTCGTGTGGCTTTGCTGCAGTCGCGTCGCTTGTTGTGCCCTGCTCAGGTGCGCCTTTTTGTTTGTTTGGGTGCTCTTGTTGCTGTGCTCCCTGCCCTGCCGGCCGTTTCTTTGGCCTTTTGTTTTTGGCCCTTGTTGCTCTGTTTCCGCTTGTTGTGGGGCGGCCTTTGTGCTGCTGTCCCCTTGTGCCGCTGCTCCCTGTGCTGCAGGCATGAGTGATGCCCTGCCGCTTGAGCCGGGTGGGCACGCCCCTGCTGAGGCTCCCCCTCTTTTCGTGTGTCCGGAGCAGCAGTGCTCCGCTGGCTTCGCGGTGCAATCGCAGTTGGTGGAGCACGTCCGAACCCACCATCCGTCCAGCGGGTGGCAGCTTAATGGAGGTGTGCTCATGCACTGCCCGTCGCCATCCCCCGGTCCGGTATCGCCGGCCCCCGCCACCCCCGCCGTGGCAGAGAGGTCCCTGCTGGAATACGCGCCGCCGTCCCCGTCGCCGGCCTCACCGCAGCCCTCGTTGCTGGGATCCCGGCCTCGGTCCCCGTTGCAGCCCCCGCCACGGCCCTCGCCGCCGGCCTCACCGCGACCCTCGCTGTGCCCCCAGCCGCAGGGCGAGCCCCCACCCCCGCCGCCGCCCCGCCCACGACCGTCCGCGGTTGCGCTCTCACGCAAACATGGCCCGCAAGGCCCGCCCAGCCTCCCTGAGCCGCCGACGAAACGGGTGAATGCCGGGTCGCCATCCTCTCCGCCCGCCTCTACTGGGCTCGCAACCCGCATGAACGTGGCCCCGTTGCGACTTGCCGATGTTCACGCCGTTCGCGGTTTGGCAAGGGCGGGAGCTGCCGTCTGCTCCCGCGAAGGCGAGCGGTGCATGGCGGTAGCCACTGCCATGCGAGCAATGACGACCGCCGGCGGTCGCGCACCTGCGCAAGCTGCCTCTTCCCTCCCCTCGGTCCTCCAATCGCCGGGCGGTTGCGCGCACTCTGCGCCCAGGCGTTCGACGCGCTTATCCCCGCCACAAAGCCACGCGACAATCCCCGGCGCGCAGCGCGCTCTCCTCACAGCAACTCCGAGGCAGGGCCACGCCGAAATCAACATACTCGCGCGCGGAGAAGGCGCGTCCTTCACGTGGCGTGACGAGACCCCGGCCCGCCACCACGCGCTGCCCTTGCGTGCCTCTGTGGCGGAGCCCACTTCTGTCCTGCCGAATATGAACCCGTCACGCTGGCCGACCTGCCAGGCTGCGTCCGCGACGCGCGCGTCCCCCCTGAATGCCCGGCCCGGATCCGGTGGGCGCACAGTCCAACAGCGCGGAGCGGTCCCTGCACCCCCTGCTGCGACCTCTTCTCCCCTCGTTCCGGTTGACCCGCGCATGTTCAGGCGCACCCAAGACGTCTCCGCGCGTGCTTACATACGCCCTTCAGGCGACACGCGTGCTGTGGGCCCTACGCCGCCGCGGTGTCAGCCGACGCTACCCACGCCGGCACCGCCGGCGCCAGCACCACCGGCTCCACGCCCGCCGGCTGTGCCTCCACCCCCCATGCGTGCATCAGCCGCAGCACAACCCGCACAAGGCGGCCCCGCTCCCCCTACCAGCGCGTCGTGCCCACATCGGGGCCGCGCACGCGGGACGTCCTCAGCGAGGGGTCGCGGCCAAGGATCGAGAACGTGCGCTGCACGCTCGCACTCGGGCACCGCACGCGCTGCCGTTCAGAGGCAGCCAGCGCGTCAGCCTGCCCGCCGCATCGACATACCGCAGACTGTGCCGTCAATCATTCGCGCGCAATGGGGTCGCGTCTACGCACGCGCGCTCTTGGACGTGGTTGATGCGGTCACGCGCACCGACGACCCCCAGGCCTCCGCCGAAGTATGCGCCGCCCTGGACGCCCTGGCGGACCTTCCCAGGCGGGCGCTGGCTGACAACCGCGGCTCTCATGGGCGTAACAGGCGCGCCCTGGCCCGCATGGTCCGCATAGAAGCGGGCCAGGCGCTGGAGGACGAGGATGACGATGACGCCACCGATGAGCGTGAAGCTGCCGTCCCGCGCCTTCGCCGCCGCACCCTGTCGGCCGAGCAGCTCATGGCGCTGCGGGTGGAACGCATGCTCGGCCTCGGTAGTGTGACCCGTAGCGCGCGCGTGCTGGCATCAGCGCCCTTGGCAGATACGCGCTCTCCCGCTGTCATTGCTGCGCTCCATGAGAAACACCCGTTCGCTGAACCGCCGGTCCCCTTGGAGGACGCCACACCGCCCCTGCGTATAGACGCCGAGCTCCTCGAGCGCGCGCTTAAACGCCTCGACGCCAAACTCGGCTCGGCGGGCGGGCCCACTGGCATGACATATGAGCACGTCTTGGCGGCCACCAAAGCCTCGTCCGAGGCCTTCAACGCCACTCTGGCTTTCGTCAACCTCATGCTCACGGGCAGGCTTCCACGTCACTCACCGCTTCTGGACTCCTCCCTCGTGGGCATACAAAAGCCGGATGGTGGTGCGCGTCCCATCGCGATCGGCGAGGTCCTTTACCGTCTCACTGGTCTTTGCGCGATGACAGCCTGTGAGGAACTTGGGCGCTCGCTCGCGCCGCTGCAGCTCGCGGTGGGCGTCTCGGGCGGGGTGGAAGCGCTAGTGCATGCGGTCCGCTCGGCGCTGGCTGCTGACCCTGACGCCGCGCTTCTGACCGTCGACATGGCCAATGCTTTCAACGAGGTCGACCGGTCTGTGTTGTTCACGGCGGTACAGAAGTATGTGCCTGCGCTGCTGCCGTATGTGCAATGGTCGTACGGTGCGCCCACCGACTTGCACATCGTCGGCGCCCCAGCCGGCACGGCCCCGATCCAGTCGCGCACGGGGGTGCGCCAGGGCGACACCCTTGCCATGCTGCTCTTCGCCTGGTGGTGCAGCAAATCCTGGAACGCACTCAGGCTGCTGGGCCCGCGGTTGCCGTGCTGGCGATTGCGGATGACGTCAACCTGGTCGGCAAAGTCGACGCCCTACGTGCGGCGTTTCACATGCTCACCGGGATCGCGGCATGCCCAGCGTTGGCCTTCGCGTCCAGCCCCGCAAGTGCGCGCTCACTGCAGGGCCTTCCATGGCGGTTGCGGGTTTGGCCGCTGACCTGGGCATTCAGCACTGCCCCAACGGTGTCACTGTGTGTGGCACGCCCGTTGGCACGGACGCATACATTGCTGCCGCCTTGTCTGCCCGCGCGGACGTCATCATCGAGCAAGTGGGCAAGCTCATGGCGCTGCCCGTCAGCCATCAGGCGCAATTTGCCCTGCTCCGGTCCTCTCTGTCCATGCGCATGGCGCACCTCTTGTGCACGGTCGCGTGGGACCGCCTCCAACCCAGTGTTGTGCGCGTAGAGGATGCCATCATGGCAGCCGCCAAGACGCTCCTCCAGGTGCCTGAGGTCGGTGCGGCGTCTGCGCGTGCTGTGCAACAGCTCCGGCTCCCTCTTCGGCATGGGGGCTTTGGCCTGCGCGATGCGACACCCCTCGTCGCGGCCGCCGCGCTGGTGGCAGGAGCTTCCAAGGCGCAAGCGGCTATGCAGAATGGTCCTGACGTGTGTCAGCCCTTCTCGGGCGAGTTGCGGCCGGCGTTGCTGTCGGCGTGGCAACGCGTCTACGACGACGCCGCTGGCGAGTGCGAGTGGGAGGAGAGCGCCCGGGACCTGCCGGCGGAGTTCGTGCTTGAAGCCCTGCCCGGCGTCCAGAAGGCCGTGTCAAGGGTTGTGGGCGATCGTGCGGGCGCGGAGATGCTCGAGGCCTGTGACACTAACACCGTGGAGGGCCAGCGGGATGCGGCGCGCCTTCGCAGTGCCTCCACTGGCACGTCGTCGGGCTGGCTTACTGCGCTGCCCGTGTGGTCGGCCCTGCGTCTTACTAACGCGGAGTTTCGCATGGCAGCCCGGCATCGGCTCGGCTTGGGGGTGCCGTCGCTGATCGACGTCCCTCCATGCACCTGCTCCGCTGGCGACTCGACGACGCCGGACCACGCTCTCTCCTGCAAACACAACGCTGGCAAGGCAATTGTGCGCCATGATATCTGGGCTTCTGCCTGGCGCCATGCCATCCGCCGCGCTGGTTGCGCATCGAGCGCGGAGCCGCTTTACAGCAGCCTTGGGGCCCCGGGGGCGCGAGGGGCTGCCACTCAACGTCGGGGCGACATCCTCGTGGTCTGGCCTGACGGTGGCGTCCGCATCCTGGACTGCGTCGTCACGCACCCGGCGGCTGCATCGTACGTGCGAGACGCAGCGGAGGCTGGAGGGTCTGCGGCTGCGAAGGCTGAGGCGAGGAAGCGGGCGGAGTTCGCGGAGGTTGGCGAAGGCTCTGCGTTCGACTTTGTGCCGCTTGCTGTTGAGTCATACGGCCGCATGGGTGTCGCGGCGTCGCGTTTCTTGTCGGAGCTTGGCGACCTGGTGGAGGCGGCAGGTCGGGTGTCCAAGGCCGCTTTCGTACGGACTGTGCGTCGGGAGCTCAGTTGCGCCCTGTGCAAGGGCAATGCGCGCATGTATTACAACTCTCTCTCGCGCATTGCCGTTCGTGTCGGGCACAACTTCCGGCCGGGCTGTGATGAGCCGATGGAGGGCCCGGATGATGCCCGTCTTACTTAGTTGTTTCGTTTGTGTCGCTGTGTGCTTTGTCTTCCTTGTTTTCATTCGCGTTTTGGTGGTCTTTCCTGGTTTGCCAGCCCTGTCGCTTGTAACACTCTCATTTTGCCATACCCGATTTAGCTAAGACAGCAGCAGAGCTTTCAAATCTCCTCCACCATTTCGGATGAGTTCGCCTGTGATGTCTTCGCTATCGGCCGATTTATGTAACGGAAGGTGATCTACCGGTATGGCATCATTGATCTCCTCCTCCGTAAACTCCCCATCCAACTCTGGCTGGAACACTTCCTTCCCTCTACTTGCCATGTCCGAAAGTCATTTTCTATCTGAATTCGATGGTCTTCCAGAAACGCAGGATCTTCCGATGGGGCTAGCTAGCATTGCGTAGTGTGTCTTGAAGACACTTGCGACTTGCTGGGGTGGTTCACAAAGTTCCCTTGTGAATCATGGATTCCCTGACAGGCCGTCGCCATTTTCCGAGAAAAGCCCGCCCTTGAGTTTGTAAGCTGCTTAGCTGATTGCCACGCTTGTTTGGAACCATAACTTTTATCCCACATCTGCACGTGGCCTGTTGGTCTGCAACAGACTGCTGAGCTTTGAGCTTTCGTTTCAGCAGGTTCTTTTCCTTCCGCAGAGATACAAAAGTCTCCCAGTCGTTTGGTGCCTTTGTGCGCATCGCTACCTCGTAAGATTGCTGGCTCTTCACCCTAATATCATTGTACTCTGCGCATCCTACCGCAGCTTCCTACGTTCGTGGCGCGGCTCGTGATGCGGGTTTGCCGTGTTGCGGGCGGAGCAGGCAAAGAGACGTCAGTTTAAGTCACTTGGTCAAGACGTCGGCTACGACTTCATACCGCTTGCAGGAGAGTCGTTCGGTGCGCCTTGGGCGAGAGGCTTCGCGTTTCTTGTCGGACCTAGGCGATGTGGCGGCTGCAAGTGGAGGTGTTTCGAAGGCAGCATTTGTGCGCTCGGTCCGGCAAGAACTCAGCTGTGCTTTGTGCCGTGGCAACGGGAAGAAGTATTACCGGTCCATGTTTTGGTTTGCACAGAATGTGGGCCGGCAGTTCATGCCGGGTTGTGAGCTGCCGGTTGATGAGGCAGGTGAGGTGTAGAGGGGTTGGTGTGTCGTGTTGTAGCGCTCCTGCTTTGCTCTCCCTTAGTCTTGTCGGCTGGCTGTTTTGATTGTCCTTTTCTTTCTTTCTTTGTTTTCCTGTGTGTTTGATTTCTTTCGTGTGTTCTTGAATTGAGTCGTCCTTGTCTGCAGTTCATTTCTGCTTTGCTTTCCCGCTTCGTTGTAATACTCTGCGAATTGTATGCACCATTCAATCACTTCAACAAAGTCTCGCGTGCCAGGCATTTACAAAATAGCTTTCTTCGCAACCTCTGAACAAGAAATTATCTTGATGAGCACTGCAAGGACCATTTGCTCACATGGTGTCGCAAATTTGTGTTCTTGAATTGAGTCGTCCTTGTCTGCAGTTTATTTCTGCTTTGCTTTCCCGCTTCGTTGTAAAATACCATTTGCTCACATGGTGTCGCAAATTTTGACCATGTCATGGCAACAGAATTGATCAAGCAAGAAAGCAGAGACGCTATCCTGCCTGAACAGAGAGAAACGCTAAATGAGCCCTGGCCTATTCCTTTTCATTCAATTTGTACGATGCACAATGTTGAAATGATGCACAGATGCAAGGCCAGTAAACAAAAAAAGGCAGGTATGCACGGGGAAGGAGAGCCCCATTTTGCCATGAAACATCGGCACATGGTGGTAACTTGATGCACTTTAAGCTGATAACCTGCACTGCCAGCGGTCTACCTGAATACCGGTAGAGGTATCACTGCCAGCATTCGCAAACCAAGACATCGCATGCATCCAAGTACTTCAAGAACTATGCCCAACCATGCTCGACTAAGTCCATTGGGATGCGGTACTCTGTAAACAGACTCTTCATCATCATGTCTTCTATTTATGGTATCGAGCAGAGCTAGTCATAAGAAGATGGTTTCTAAGAGCTGTCAAAGACAAGCAACGCATGTACCAAGGCATGTGCAAGTCATGCGTCAAGCCCAGCAAGGCCTAGCGCACCATTGTCGCTGACGACCAAAAGAAAAAGGCTTATAGCGACAAATGGCTTTGCCAACCTCAGCACCAAGCAGCGACGGTATTGCTCTACCAAATGATTGAATGCCACACTGCAAGGCAGAGCAGACATGTACGCTTATTGCACAGAAACATGAAAACACCTCCCTCACACACATTGGGTGAGTTCCGTGGCAACACACGGCTTTGCCCTGAAACACCGGAGAACATCACATATCACAGGAAGTTGCAATCATTGTACGTGCCAGCAGCTGTGTGCAGGGCGCGACTATGGGATAGTCTGTCTGCAAAGGCAGACAAACCCAGCGCATGCCGTTTCACTGGCAAAGTCGAGCAAAATGTTGCCCGGTGAAACGGTACGCCAAATGACCAACGAGGTACTTGTAATCAGGGAGCCATAACATTTGACGCAACAACATCATCATTGAGCAGATGATGCTGTGGAAGTCACCAGACAAGACATGCCTAGCATCATGCATTATGAGGCTTCGCATGCTTGGTTTTGTTAGGTAGTGCATGACATGACTACGAAACATAAGCATGCCAATCGGCTCGATGGCATCAAAATTCAATAAGGCAAGGTTGGACTGTGCTCAACGAAGATTGCTCCACACCGTGTCATTGCAATATCACATGCATGGCACAGGTGTACCTTGATACGCAGCATTGGGGAATCAGACACGCGCTGCTTCTTACTTTCACATGCCCAGAAACCAGCCAACCGAAAGACCGTCAATGGTGGACGCATTCAGGGACTGAAATAGGAAGGTGTACACAAAACCTTCAGGCTCTTGCGTTTTTATGGTGGTAGCGCACAAGCCGCCACAGTCTGCAGAGCAACCATCAGGAAGCAACCACTGATGTTGCTACAATCAACACTGGTTCTACTTCTGCACAACACACATGATGCATTGGCCTCTTCCTACATAGTGTTGCTACCAATGGCGCAGATCTTCAGCATCAGTGAATGTGAAGTGCAGCAGGTTCTGGTATATGTAGATGAACCGAGTTCGCAATGGGCCACCAGTAATTTGCAAACAGGCACACTATTTTCCTGCAAGCAAGCTGAGAATGCACAGTCATGCAGACAAACAAATGACCCTCCTCCAAATTTCCTGGCGCATATGAACATATTTTCGTACAATGCGCTCGATATGCGACGTAAGACAGGTTGAAAATCGAATCCTATGGGTGTAAACTGCATCTCAAGTCGAGACGCGTAGCGGACACTGTTTCCAATGCAAAGCGACAACGGCGACAACGATAAACGTTCTGTGCCTTGACATGCCATGCAATTATGGACAGCAAAAGTGAGTGTCTCATGGTGAGGAACACAGGCGGCAAGGGTGACTATGGCTATGGCGGCTGAGGATTTCGGTACAAACGTACTTGTAGTATGTTGCGTGACTTCAACATGCTTTTGATGTGCTCAACCTCTAGATGTCTGCAAAACCAATCTGCCACAGAAATAAAGATGCCTAACAGCGGTAGAGTATTTTGAGTATGTCAGGCGGTTCGAGGCTTCATATCACCGCCGATGAAAATGCTTGCAAGCCTGAACCAAGACAATATCATGGCTTGAAGATCCGGATTTCAAGATCGCTTCATTCATAAAGTGTAGTTGTGTTTGTGGGTGAGGACGTCGCTTGATGTTAACAGACGCATCAGTCTGTGCGCTTTCACAGTCTGGTGCATTTGCAACTGATGCTTGTGTGCTACTTGCTTGCATACAGTAGCTCCATAGGCGCCTTCCAAACTAAGCTCACCACCGCAACGAAGTGGCTTGATGACCGCTGCCGGGCACATGAGGGGCATTCCCCCTTTCAGTGCCTTCGGTGCCAGTCTAAGGGTCGCACCAATTGAATGTCTGAGACCAGTGCATGAAGTCAGTAATTGCCGAAGCAGCGAACAGGAGAGTAAACAGCACTCGCGACCAAAGCCACGGTGTCTATAATCTGGCGTCGACTATCCTGGCTGGCGTTCATCTCCATGTTACTGACCACAGCCTGCCGCTTTGCAGCTCTCGAGGCTTTTTGCCTGTCGTGACTGACGCTTGGAGGCGGTCACTAGTGCACAGTGCATTGCTGCCCCGTATGAGTTGGCGCCGTCAAGAGTCACAAAGCCCCCTGCACCCATAAATGCAGGATCAGTGCACATGGAAACTTGCGTGGTCTAGATCGGGCAAATTCAACTAAGCTTAGCTCAGGAAAATGGATAATAGCAGCATGCTCTATGTATCGACCACCTGTCATGGCAATACCAAAAGCTTGTGACAGGAGGAGGAACTCCGGGCCGGTCAACAATTGCCGTCACCATTTCAAGATGCAGTTGCTACAAAGCATCGTCAAAAGGGATTCGTAAACCGCTGCAAAGGTAACCAAGCAACAGAGCTAGTGCCCTGCACTCCATCATGCTTGCTTGGAAAAAGGCGCACTTCCATCGGGAGCTTTGCATTTGAAACGAGAAGTCAAGTGGAACGCATGGTGCGAGTCCCAGACGCGCCCGTACGGCTTCTTCAAAATTAGCGCGACCATCCGGGCCAATTGAAGCTTCTATCACAATGAAGGAACCGTTGACCTCGATGCCCATCCTTGCTTTCTTCTCTCGTTCGCTCTTCACTTTCCACACTTCCCTCAATCTGGCAGGCGCGTCTGGCAGAAGCGACAGTGCGTTTCTTCACTGCAAGCATTTTAAGACTCAAAAATTGGACAGTGCAGCCAGATGTCGATATGCTGATTATCTCGTGTCACGAACGCGCTCACACAGCAGGACTGTCGGTCAGGTCGTCACACTTGCCGTATAGGACACGCCGACAGCAGCTGCAGGAGCTGCATGGCCCTCTGGAAACTTGGAACTCGTCGCATAGATCATGCGACAGGTTCACACGAAGCATTTTGGCGGCCCCGTCACGGTGAGCGAATCTTCCAAAGTTGTAGTCTGGAAACATCTTGGGCGGTGCAACACTCGTATCGAGAAGTCTACAGCACGTGAAAATGGCCCCTACAGAGAATACCTTGTGAGGATCCACCAAACTAACCCCTAGAGCGCACGCACGTTCGGCTCAATCTACCATACCGCATGCGCACATGTGCCCATCCAAGGTGCAGCTGATGCGGTGCAGTACCAGCCTTTGCTTCCAAAGATGTACACGACGTAGGAACAGGGTACCTCGATGGCGTTTGATTTTGACTCCGTCACATCACTATTCTTGTCACACAGGTCAAATCGACTGCCTTCGGAAACACGTCGGTTAACGGACATGGCAGAAATTTCTGACATCGACCAATTTCAGCAAACTACAGCAAACATACAATTCAGACTACGTCTGGGTGATAGAAATAACTCCTGAAATACTAGTGTCGAGTTTAAAGAGCAGGGGGGCACTGTGCAACGCACCCTCTGGAACGGACCATGGAGATGGTATGCAAAAAACACATCGATACCGCGCAGCGCAGACTATGACATGAATTATTCTCAGTCTGCAATGAGATTGATCAAGTTTTCTTCTCGTTTCCATTTCGCAGCTGATCGCACAAAGAAGCGCGCGCTAGGTTGCACGGCCAGTTCATGTAGCCAGGCCATGGACGGTATAAGAGGACGAGAAAAACAAAGAAGTGCAGCTCAACTGTACTGAAAGAGATACCTCGTGCTGCTTTCTGGAGCTGCCAACGCGCCATGCACGCCGAGTGCACAAACTTGCCAGGACAAGCGCATGGACTCACGAGGTTTGAAGACGAGTCATTGTTCAGGCAAATCCAGCAGGAAGTGTCTGAAATAACTCTGTCAGAAACCAAGGACTCCATGTTCTGCGCCATTTCAGTGACTTTGTTACATCTGTTGACAACTGAGAGGCACTGGTCACATCATGTAAGGTGGACAACGAGACACAAGAGCACAAGCTGTATCTTGTTCTGGCAGAGTTGAATCATATAATGCAGCGTGAAGCCGTGCGCCATTCACCGCGCCCACGCCAACGTATGACATCAGACAGCGCGTAAAAAACTGCCAGGTGCCAACGGCGTTGCCAACCGCGGGACTAGTCTGACTGATAGGAATGCCTTGTGTAAACGAACGAGTCGGTGGCATTTCCAGCTGCATACAACTGCAACATGTCTCTTGCTTCGGTCATGGTGAAAATCTCATTACATTTCATGTTCTAGAGATGAGCTGCTTTCCGTGTGCCTGTCGAGGTCAGCAACCTTGGACGGCGTTGCGTAGGGCGTAGCTACGCACATCACAAGCGTTCATGGTTGGACCAGATGGCGACAAATGACATTGGGTGATTGTCAGTGAGTGACAGTTGGTGACAATGAGGCCCTCAGTCGGGTGTTTATTGCAGACGTTTTTAGCAGACTGAAACAATGAAGTATCGAGTACTACCGCCAGACCACATTTTGGCTCGATTAACCGCACCAATACTTGCCAAACAGGCGCAATTTGTTTATCGGCTCGCTTTTTGAATGGATTCACAGTCCTAAACTAGGGTATTGCTTCGTGCATCCGGGTGGGGACATTTTGAAAAGGTCGAAATGCTTTGAATGTTGCTCACAAGCAACGAACGGCAGCACAAAAGTGTTGTGCATTATCAGAGATACGTTTGCAGATCAGTTGCATCGTCTCAGATGAATCGTCTGCCGATGCTTGTGCCACTCTCGAAGCAGTTTCTCGCAAGTCACCGGCGGACTCACCGCAATCAAACTTCGACCCTCTTCAAACCAAGACAGCATTGCAAAGCATTACATGACCCAATCACGGCTTGACATGCACCCCTTCACAGCTGAATGGCTTTGCTGAAATGAACAGTGCACAGACCTTTGAAAGAATGAACGTTGGCATGTCGCAAGCTCTGCCCAGGTTCGTAGCGTCCGCACGTATGACAGCCTCTGAAATCTCGTGATCTGGAGCGGCTACAAGCAGAATTGTGAGAGTGCTAAATGTCAGCACTATCAGGTTATGATGTGCAGCGATCACATCATACCCCGATTACAAAGTGCATCTGCTGCTCATCACCCGGGTGCATATCCCCCCAGTGAGGTGGTCAGCGACCAGGCCATCAAAATTTAGCGATCGTCACCTGGTTTTCTTATGCTGCAATTCACCCGATTGCATGCCGGATCTGCACGCGGCCAACCGGTGTCAGGCACTGCAAACCATAATCTGGT
Organism: Nuphar pumila; assembly: GCF_984573655.1. Lineage (NCBI taxonomy): Eukaryota > Viridiplantae > Streptophyta > Magnoliopsida > Nymphaeales > Nymphaeaceae > Nuphar > Nuphar pumila. The sequence continues at coordinate 57,704 of NW_028323259.1, read as the reverse complement.
CGCTCTTATGCCCTGTGTGTCGCTCACATCCATAAGGCGTGTGTACATTCGTGTCTCTGCGGATGCGGCATCCCAAACCCAATGTCACACCCCAACTTCTATAGTTGGCACAACATCTTCCTGTGACACCTTCCCATTGTTAAAACATTACAATTTGAGGTAACGACTCACTGATAGCTAGATCGTCGTTAGTCTCAACTCATCTAACTTCAGATGAGGTTGAGTACTTATTCACAGCTGCTCCTCGACAGCCAAGCACATCACAACAGCATTGCCATCCTTGGGCCAAACAGGAATCATGAGATAGCACCCTATCTCCAGACATGCAACTATCGATTCCAACACTCCCCTTGGGCCATCAAACGAGTACCATCCACAAGTCAAATGACAGACATCGAAGGCTGGCTTGGCCAGAGCCTTCGTCAAACAGTCGCTAACATTGTCTTCAGACTTGCAATACAAGAATTGCAGCTCACCGCTGTTCACAATGGTCACGTGCAAAATGGTGAATGATGTCAATGTGCTTAACACGCTGACCCTCCTTGCGGTCAGCGCACAGCGATATGGCTGCTTTATTGTCACAGAAGATCTGCAGTGGGCCAGTGATCGGGAAGTCTGAGCAAAGCAAGGCAAGCTCGTCAAGGGCCTTTATTAAAGACAAACCCTCACGTGCCACTGCTCCACATGCCTGATACTCTGCGTCCATCGTGGAAGCTGCAGCGGTGGGCTGCTTCTTGCTGGACCATGATACGGCTCCTCCGTACATGACCACTACCCAGCCAGTCGTGCTCCGTCGTGTGTCAAGGCACGCAGCATGTTGGAAAACATTACCAGTTGAGGTGGCGACATACTTAACAAGATAGCCGTTACAATCGACTCAGGGATTCTGCCCTGAGTCGTCCTCATATATAGCCTCATTCAGAGCCCATGCACACAAGGTTTGGCACACACAAACACACCATCTATCTCAGGATAGCTGGTTTCCAACAGTCCCCTTTGGGCCTAACCTGTCTCGCAATAATCACATTCATGTCAACATCAAAGCAGCAACCCGGCTACAACTCCTAGGCAACCTCATCTCAGTCGTACACAAAACACAACAATTAAGCGAATACATTCCAGCCATCACTGCCCGATGCTGCTAATGCACGGGCAGCGTTGGGCGTTACTATCACACTCGAGGCGCGCCTCCCTTTGTGCCTCTTAGGGTGTGGACATTCATAGCCTCTGTGTCCCTTTTCCCCACAATTAAAACATAGTCCCAACCTCACGCTTCTGCCATTTCAGGGTCTTCATTCAATTTGGCTGCAAATGCAAATGCTTCATCATCTTTCTTCTCCTGTAGGGTTTGCTCAGCCTGTCTAAGCACAGCAAACACCTCACTGAGGGCTAATTTCTCCTTCTTCTTCTTGTCCACGCCTCTCTTGTCCCCGACCGTCAACATCACTACGTATGTAGAGTAGGCGCTAGGCAGTCCATTTAGTGCAGCTAGGCACAGAAGCGTTTCTGACAGTTTCTCGCCCGCAGCTGCAAAAGTGTCCCCTAGCCGCCGCACCCTAGCGTAATAGCTCGCAATCGATTCTTCTTCTACGTCGCACTTGAGTCGAAGGTGCAGTAACTCCTGCATGATACTCATCAGTCCTGGCAAACCAGGAGTATCAAACTCTTCCTTCAGCCGGTCTCATGCTTCTAACGCCGTCCGACTGTCGCTGATCAATGGGCGGAGATGTTCAGAGATGCTCATCCAAATCCACGCCAAGGCCTTACGATCGTATTTAGTCCCGGCTGCTTCAATAGCTTCTTCGTAATCTAACCCAATCATGGCCATCTTCGCGTTCAGCTTCCATCTGTGATAGTTGTGCTCTGTCAAAAGCTCAATCTTCCACATCCCTGTTCCGCGACTATTTCCTTCCGTCTCATCATCTGTCTTTGCTGTCTTAGGCGGCATCTTTCTATCTTATCAATCTAATCAATCCAATCAATCTGTCCTTGTCGATCTTACAGCGTCGGCTCAGGCCTGTCTAAACCTTCAGAACAACACCGGGAGTCGATTGTAATGTTGGAAAACATTACCAGTTGAGGTAGCGACATACTTAACAAGATAGCCGTTACAATCGACTCAGGGATTCTGCCCTGAGTCGTCCTCATATATAGCCTCATTCAGAGCCCATGCACACAAGGTTTGGCACACACAAACACACCATCTATCTCAGGATAGCTGGTTTCCAACACAGCAAAGTTGGCGTCGCCCCAGATTTCCACAGGAGTCTTTGTGTGCCCGTATGTGATGCCCCGCGACGCTGTCCCACCCACATACCGAACGACTTCTACCAGAGCTTTCATGTGTGCCGCAGTCGGCTTGGAGCTGTAGCTTGCCAGCGCTCCTACTGCCAAAGCGATGTCAGGCCGTGTGCTTTGAGCGAGATGCTGGAGAGAGCCCATGATGGACATGTACTCTAGGGCATCAGCCAACGGCTCCCCGGGTTGTGCAGCCCTCAACTGCGCATAGGTATCGGGGGACATCGGAACCCGGCAGCTCTGCCCTGTCACCCCAACAGCTGCCGCAAGCGCGGTCGCCTTGCGCCCCTGGTCTATGGTGATGGTGCGCGCCTGCCGGTCACGCGTGATGTCGATTCCAAGGAAATCTTGAGGCTCCCCCAAAGCGCGTATGGAGAACATGGATGCCACGAGCTCGACGAGAGCGTCCGCTTCAGCCGCCGTGCGCGCGGCAACGAGCCCATCGTCCACGTAAAACATGGAAAGCACTGCTCCAGACTCTCCATGGAGGATCCAAAGTGAGGGGTCTGCCGCAGACTGCTGGAAGCCTTTGCTGATCAGCTCCCCTTCTAGGCGCTTGTTCCAAGCTCGCGCAGCCTGTCGCAGTCCATACAAAGCTCGCCGAAGTCGGAGCACGCGGCCGGGGGCCGCTAGGCGCTCTGCGCCTGCCGGCGGTCTGATATAGACCTCCTCTTCAAGTTCCGCATTGAGAAAGGCGGTCTTGATGTCAAACTGCCGCAACTCAAGGTCCTCGTGAGCAGCGACTGCCAGCACCATTCGCACGCTACGAGTGGAGCACACGTGAGCATACGTCGGCCCAAAGTCCTCACCTTGTCGCTGTCGGTGGCCGCCAGCAACCAGCCGAGCTTTCTTTCGGCCATCGCGTTTGATCTCAAGATGGAGGCGGCTTGGCAATGCTTGCCTCCCGGGTGGCAAGTCGGCCTCCTCCCAGACCTCGTGCTCGAGGCAAGAACTTATCTCCTCGTCCATTGCTCGCTGCCATTCTGCAGCATCAGGGCGTGACAGTGCCTCGGCAACTGACTGGGGATCCGGCTCGCGTGGGGCCGGCTGAGCGTCACTGGCCGCCATCGCTGCGTGCTGCATGACCGAGCGGTCCGCGTCGAACGCGGCCCATGCTGAACCTGCGAAGGCCCGATGCGATGGTTGTTCAGGTTGCGTTCCCTTGCGCCCGAGAGGCTGACTCAGATGCTCGCGCACCCCACGAGACGTGCCGCCAGAGCGTCGTGAAGCGAAGGGCCGCGACACCACAGTCTTGCGAGAGGCACGGCGACGCGTCAATGCTGGATTCAAGTGGCGTTTGCGAGATTTGCGCTGCACTCCGACACGAACGAGCTCAAACTTGTTGGCTGGCGGCCACAAGGACTCGTCTTTCTCAGATGGGATGGAGGGAAAGGTGGTCACCTCAGCAACGGGCGAGGCCCATCGCACATGTGACTCGGGCAGCTCAACACAAATGTTTGCCTGGGCACGGCCACGCCCGCGACCGCCGCCGCGCATGGGATAGTCAGTATACTGTGGATCCGGATTGCACGTTCCTCTCGGTGGGCGCGTGCGGACTGGCGGCAGCGGCTGTGCTGCTGGCTCGTCTGCATCTAGCGGTGGCGGGTGAGGCGCATCTGGCTCGTACGCTGCATCAGGCTCCCCGATCTCTGGTTCCGCAGCGCCATGCTCCCCAATTTCTGGCGCCTCCATAGCGGGCTGTTCGATCGGCTCCAGCACAAGTTGCGCTTCGAGGACTCCTGCATCAGCATCCTCTCCGCGATTGTTGACGTCATCATCGTCATCATCATCTCCCCCGGGGGGAGGAGCAGGTGCAGGCTGAGGTGTCGGGGGGGCGGGCGAAGGATGGCTGGTCGCGTCATCAAAGATGACTGTCTGCGAGCGACCTCACGCCCTGTGTCCAAGAGGACACGGTAGACGCCAGATCCCAAGGGATGTTGAAATCCGAGGAAGCGTCCAGGTAGGCCTCGTGGGGACAGCTTCGCACGATGCTTCTGCGGCCTGCCTGGGCTATGCACCCACACCCGAGCGCCAAAGCGACGGAACGCAGAAAGGGGGACGACGACGCGGTTCAGCAACCCCTCATGAGGCGTACGGCCAACCAGCGCCCCCGAAGATGGCGTGGCATTGTGCAGGTCGTTGGCGTAAAGCACAGCGTCACCTGCATGCTGAGGGCCTAGCGGCGGGAGGCTGTGGCGCACATCGCCCGAGTCGGCAAGCATGGGAAGCACTTTATCCAGCAGCACCAAGTTGTGTCGCTCCGCGATGCCATTGGCCTCCGGGCTGTACGGCGCTGTGATCTCTGGGTCGATCCCACGCTCGGAATAGAACGCTCTGAGCCGTCCGGCGATGTACTCGCCCCCGTTGTCCGTGTGCACACGCTGGACGCGGCGGTCGGTCTGCGTCTCTAGCCAGACGATGAAGTCCCGCACTGCCGCCGCTGTTTCACTCTTGCGCTGAAGAAGAATAACCCGTGCGTAGCGGGTGGCTTCATCGATCACTGATGCAAAGCATGTCCCGGTGCCGGAGAGGTCGCATAAGTCCATGTGGAGGCGATGGAGTATGCGCATGGGACGACGCTGTTTACGCGGGGGATGCGGCACGCGCCTGAGCTTGCCGACCATGCAGGGCTCACACGGGGGGTCGCGGGCCTGCAAAAACTGAGCCGGTGTCACGGTGCAGCCCGGGAGTGTTATGTGAAGACGTCGCTAGACGTATGTTGAGTCATCCTCGATAGGGAATCAGATAGCAGCAATGGGAGGTCCAGGGTTCGGAGGTCGGTCTCCTACGGGAGATGTTAGGCTGTCAGTATGACAGCTAAGAGTGCACTATGCAAGATGCGTTAGCATAGGGCAGGTATGAGCTGCCTTGCTGTGGCAATGTGGCAGACTACACTGGGCGAGGTGATAGAGATCGGTATTGACAAGATGACAAGATCCCGACTCTATCCAAGCACTGTCCCTTTGTAGGAATGCTTCCTATAGGCTTCGGGACTCTACCCTACGCTACCTGTGCGCGTTGGTACTGTGTGCACATGACTAGATAGTCCACAGACTATCTACGACGCAGGACGGAGTCCATGGTCTATGTCATGGCCAGACGCATGCGTGTAGGTCTTGAGTGTAGGCTCCAATAGACTCCTGTAGGCTTGGTACCTGATGTAACCGTCCTAGGCTACTGAGTAGAGGCCCGGAATGGGGGTTAGGGGAAGGGCCCTAACCCTAAGGAAGTGTAGGCTCTGAATAGGTCTTGGATGTTGTCTTGATGTACCTTGCATGACAACGATGCTGCAAGTACACACGTTAGTGTTGCCTAAGGTGTATACGTGCATGGCTCGGTAGCCATGTGCGTATAGCCTTAGCGAGAGGTCCAAGGCATATGCATGCTGCATAGCAGTGTGCATATGGCTTGTAGCCTGAACTCCTAGATTGAGGCTGGCTTGGCCAGTCTCCAATCCTAACATCCCCCCCCTCAAAAAATAAACCTTGGCTCGACAAGGTTTAACGTACGAACGAACCTAACGAACGGGCGAAGCTAACGTCAGAACAAACGCGCGACAACCGGAACGCTCTAATAGTATATACGTGGTTACTTACACGGGGCATTATGGATAAGCACCATCAGAAGGGGTCCTGTGGGTAGGATGACTGCCAGGATGCGTGGGAAGCGGGCTGGGAGGCGCTTGTTGGCGGACAGATTGTCCTAGGGGACCGCTAGGTAGCGGTTACATCGGTTCCTGCTGCAGCTTTGCCTACACAAACCCGCAGCTGAGTAGGGTAAATCCAACGGGGTATGTTATACAGGATAGGGGACATGGCACTCATGGCATATTGAGCATAGCATGGGTTTTTGGAGGGAGTATCAAGTTGATCATTCTTGATACTAGCACCTGCTGGGGTCTCTGTAGTCACCCTGTGCGCGGCTTCTTGACATCTTACGCTCGTTACTCGCGAGGTACCCGTGGTGGGCTCTGCAACGGTGCGCCCCACACGCTCGGGGGTCAGCAGATTTTTTCACACCGCGCACCCGTTCTACACCAACGTACACGACCGCCACCGTTGGTGTGCAACGACCGCCCGGCGTACACGACCGCCACTGCCGAGAACTTCTCTAGCCTCCGCTCCTCACAATTGGAAAGCATTATATATTTTATTTTCAAGGCTAGAGTAGGCACTGGTTCTGAGAACGCCCATAAGGACGCCCCAAAACCGAGTCTTGAGAACGCTCATTAACACGCTCCCAAAACTAGTGCTGGGTCGCGGGTGACACCACGAAAAATCACAACATTGGTCGCGGGTGACCCCACAGTACACGGCATGGTCGCGGGTGACCGCACGGAGAGAAATAAAAAACAAGAGCTCGACGACTACTGGATGGAGGATACCGACCTTGGGATATTGCGCGTTCGCCGATGCCTGCATGTCTGCGTGCGTGGTATGCCGCAATGGCTTCGTGACAGCCCTCCAGGTTCGGGAGGGGGAGCCACCGATTGTAGTGCGGCTCGTAGCCCTTGAAGGCGACTCTGTATTCCTCTCGTGGGCCCGTTCTCAGTTTGCGGATGCGGTGGCCGACTATCGCTTCCACCTCGAACTCCTCGAAGCCGTCGACGAACTCCGTAGGCGGGGGTCGGATGACTCTGGTGTCCGGATGGTACCGCTTGAGAAGGCTGACGTGGAAGGTATCCGCGCACTTGATGTCTTCTGATAGGTCCAGCTGATAGGTGACGGCATTTGGGACTGCTAGGACCTTGAAGGGTCCCACCCATGCTGGGATGAGTTTCCGTACGCCGTCCGCAGTGTGTTGGAACCATGGATGCTTTGTACTGAGGAGCACCTGGTCCCCAAGTTGGAACGACTCGTCCCGTCGCTTCGCGTTGGCTGCGATGAGCATGGCTTGGCGTGCCTTTTCCAAGCGTGCCGTCGCTTCCGCTTCGATGCGTAGCCATTCTGCGCGTTGCGAGAGTGGTGACGTGGCCGCTGCTGGGGGCAGTCGTGGTGCGTCTGGGTGCATGCCCAGGGCCAGATAGTTGGGTGTGGTGTTCAGCGACTTGCAGAAGCCATTGTTGAGGGCACTCTGCAGCGCGATGAGGAGTGTGGCCCAATTGGTCTGGGTAGCGTTGATGTAATGCCGCAGCTGCTCCTTGACAGCTTGGATGGTGCACGAGTCCCACCGTTTCATGGTGATCCACGGTACCCACATGGACTTCGCAGTTCACCATTGCGAGCGTGCTGTGGAAAGGCCCCGTCTTGTTCTTGAAACGGCTGTCCGGGTCGCATATGACCGAGTATGGCTTGCCGAAAGTAGAGGTTGCCTCCAGCAGGATGTCCGCTGCCGTTTGCGCTGGGCAATGGGTTGGGCAGGCCCGTAGCAGCGTGTACCGCGTTTTCCTGTCGACCATGACGAGGACAGAGTCCTTGTCGTCTGGTGTTCGCGGCAGTGCGACTGCGAAGTCGATGACCCAGTGTTTGAGTCGCTCGGCTGGAATAGGCAGTGGTTGCAGCAGTCCTGCTGGTCTCCTGCGGAGAGGTTTTATACGTTGGCATGAGTCGCAGGTTTCCACGTAGCGTCTGACGTCCTCCTCTAGGGTGGGCCACCAGTAGAAGCGTTCGACCGCTCTTCTGGTCTTAAGTGCACCTTGGTGGCCGGCCTCCGGGGGGTCGTGATATTGGCTGATGCACTCCTCGCGGATATTATTCTCCTTCGGATCACCAGAGCGCCCTTGCGGAACCATAGTCCCCGTGACTGTGTCCAGGCCGTGGGGGAGTGCGGTTGCTTGAGCTGGGTCTGGATGAGCTGTGCCATTGCTGGATCCCTAGTGTAGCCGTCAACGCATTGTTGCAGGAAGCCTGTGGCCCAGCTGTACCCTGCGGTGCCGCTACCAGCTCCGCTGCTTTCCCCGGTGTGGCTTCCTCATCCTCCTCATCTTCCATGAGCAAGTCATCAGCCGTGACTGTGAGTGGTGGTGTTGCCGTGGGCAGCGGCGTGGGTTGCTCATGGGGCTGGGTGAGAGGAGGTGTAGCTGGCTGTGGGGGTGGTGGCGGCTGTGCGTTGTTTCCGGCTCGTGTCTTGCGTGCCTGGGCGCGTGTAATGTTTGCTTGGTAGAAAAGTGCTGGCCCGTACACGCTGTGGAGGTGTGCTACTGCGTCTGCAAACGCCGTGGGCTGGCGTCTTGTTGGGTAAGCGTCCGACTTACGTAGTCTCGGGAAGACCAGGTCCTGGCCCGTACGCTGTGTGCAGTGGAGGATCGCTGCCAGCGCTGTGGTGGGTTGGTCTGCTAGGGGTGCTGGCGGGCCGTCGTGTATTCGTCTCCGTCCAACAAGTCCGTTATCCTCGTGGCTGGTTCGTCTGGGAACTGTATTATCGCTTCGCCATTCTCGAAGCGAAAGTCCACTGCGATCCAAGGCGCTCCAGGTGATTCCTGGTACTGTCCCTGCTCCAGCATTTGCGCAAAGTGTGGCGCTGATGTGATGAGAGAGTCGAGAATGGGCTTGGGGTTCCCCAAGGGTTCGGTTTTCGCGGGTTTTCTCGCGTACACGGTGTGTTTCTCGCGTCCGCTGCGTGATGTCCATCTGAGGTCCCTTGCCCGCTCCCGCTCCCAGCATCACGTGGTGCTCCTCTATCCAGTTGCTGCCCAACACCAGGTGCTGTGCTGAGTCCCAGTTAACATCGATGACCAGTGCTGGGACCTCGCACGCGTACGTGCCTATGGTGATTGGAACCCTGCACTCGCCTCGGATGGGAACTCCGCTGCTGTTGTCGCCCAGTATCACTGCTCCTCCGCGGTTTGTGTCCACTTGCAGCCCCAGCTGCTGCACTACGCGGAACGGCACGAGCGAGTGTGTGGCACCCGTGTCTCCTAGGACCAGTATGTCCTCCAGGCGTGCTGGATCGGCCGTGAGTGCCTTCGTTTGTTCCTCCGTGAGCAGCGTATAGTGTGCTCCCGTGCGGATACGAAGGTTGGTTCGTCGGTGTGCTTTGGCCTTGAAGATATACGGGTGGCTGTGTGCCGGTGAGCTCTGTTGCAGCGCTGCTGCGGGCGTTGGGTTTTGCAGCTCCGCGTGCGTGATGCGGTAGACGTGGACTGGCCACGGTACTCTGCATGCTCTGTTGCGCCCGTGTTGGGGTTTGTTGGGTCGGGTTGGAGCCTCCGCCTCGAAGAGTAGCGTGCCAGTCGGGAACGTGTGGATGCGTTCCCATCCCTTCAACTGGACATGTGCCTCGCTGTTTGTCCATTCCGGGAAGAGGGCGTATCCAATGCTGTTTGGGCACTGCATGACTTGCTGCTCCGTGTGGCTGATGTACGGTGCGGCCTCCTTGAAGGGGGCCTGGCACCATATGACTCTAGGGCTCGGGGCTGGCGGGCCATGGCTGGCCAGGTCGGTGTTCAGGAAGTCCCTCGCAGCATAACGTTGTTGGCACAGGGGTTCGCCCGTTGTGGCGTATGCCTCCACATTGATGCCTTTCCTGATGTCACCCAGCGCTGTCCAGTGTTCGCTCCGTATAGCGCGGTTTTCGCTTGCCAGCCCCCCGCACCCTCATGGGTTGGCCATGAACACCCTGCCTGGGCTGGCTGTGTCAGGCTCTGGGGTTGACAGCTGTGCGAAGGTGGCGTGCTTGGGTGTGTTGCCCGCGTTATGGGTTCGGACGTCGCGGCTGTCGTGAACCTGGCGCGCCGCCTGTGCATAGTGGCTCGTGCGTTGGCCTGTGGCGTCTCTATCCGTCGAGCGGGGCTCGTCTCCCAGAGGTGGCGAGCGCTGGCGTTCTTCGGAGTACGCCCTTCGATAACGGTCCTCGGAGGGTGCCCTACGATCGGAGCGACCGTATCTGCTGTGGTCCGCGCGTCTGTCTTCCCCTCTGTGCCGCTCGTCGCGTCTACCCTCTCTGCGCTGTTCGTCCTCCCGCGAGCGGGAGTCGAGTCGGGTTTGGTACCTGCGCCTGTCCTCATCTACAGGGTTCCGGCGTGGCCATTCCCGTTCGCGCGACGCGCTCCTTCGTCCGCGTTCCATGGATCGCTCGCGTGATGTTCCTCGCGATGGTGTACGGCGAGATGCCTGTGGGCACGCTGCTGCCCAGTGTCCGTGTTCCCCGCAGTTAAGGCATGTGGAGTGTGGGCACTGGGGCGGTGTGTGTGTTGTGTCCCCGCAGACTGAGCATGCCCTTGGCTGTGGCAGTTCCCTGGGTCTGTCTTCCGCCATCACGTTGAAGTGTGCTCCTCGTGGCCTGCCAATCGCGTTCGCTACTCCCGTAATCGACTGCCACCAGCTGCTTTCCGCGATGTGTGGATCCGTGCTGAGGTGCAGGTAGGATAGTTTCCATTGTCTGCTTATCTCCTCTGGTAACCGGGGGAGGCAGTAGTCCCGTACCATGGAGCCCTTGCTGTATTCATCGGCTCCGTCGAGTTCTCGCAGCTTGTCCCGCTGCGTATGGAACTCGTTGACGAATTGGTGGAAGTCCATGTTGTGGTCGACCCTGAGTCGTGCGATACGTTCCCTGATCTCGCTCGTGGACGGCGCCGTGCGAGTGTTTTGGGCTCGGAGCAGGTTCACGGCCCACTCCCATTGGCCAATGGGTGTTCCCATGGGTGCACCCCCGGTGCTGTGCCACGTCCGCATGTGGTTGTGTAGTCGCGTCTGGATGCTGGCCTCGCAGCTGGCTATCAGCACCCGCACCATACGTTCCTCGTCATAATTGACTTGGCTCCCGTGGAGGTGAATATACTGGAGGAATTCGTGGATGTCCGGCGTGACAATGGTTTTGTCCTTGCCAGAAACGGCGACCGCTTTGGTAGGGTCATACGTTTTGCGTATGGTGCCCTTGAGTGACTCCTTCTCCCACAAGGAAGGTTGCGAGCCCATGGGATTGCCTCCTGGTGGACGGATGGGGGCGGCGAAGGGGCATCCGATGGGTGCGCTCCCTGTCGCTTGCGGGTGTGGCCAGGGTGGGGTGGTTGGTGTCGTGGCGTGATTGTATGCCGGGCCCCATGGTTGCAGCTGGAGTGGTGTGAATGCGGAAGGTGGTGGTAGTGCTCCTGGGTGTCCATGTGCTGGGTGTGGGGTGGTCGGCCCGTACATTGGTCCCAGGTGAGGCAGGGGGGCTGCCGCATAGGGGGTTTGGGTTGGCCCCGTCTGCGTTCCCCGCGTGGGTGGGTCTCCCGTGCTGAGCAGGTCCTGTATGTCCCGCAGTTGGCTCACCATACGTTGCATGTTGGACTCTATCTCTGCTCTCCGGTGGGTCCCTGGATGGAGGCTACTACCCGGCGGCATGTCCCGTTGGGCCGTCCGCGTGGGTGCGCTATGCGACCGTGGGTTCCTGGCCACCGCCTCTTCCTCTTGGCCCATTCGCAGTACCGTTTCCGGTGTTGTTGTGCCCGGGGCCTCGTCATCCTCCATTGCTTCGCCTACAGGACCTGGCGTTGCGGCCTCGGCGGCCTTGCGCGTCTCCAGCCACCACCGGATGGCCTTCCGCTCCGTGCCCTTCCATATCTTGTACGGAATGGACAGACCTCGCCATGCGTACGTTCTACCCGGCGTGAGGGCGTTGGCCCACGCCTTGTGTATCCGACGTCTGCGAGTTTCTGCCGTGGGGTCTGTTTGCACCCCTTGTGGGGGAGGGACCTCGTGTGCCTTGTGCCCTGGCCACCTGGCTCGGAGCCATTTCCGCATTTGCTGCGTTATGCTCTCTTTGGGCGTGACGGTTGTGGCGGCTGGTTTGTCTGTTGACGGGGGTTTGGGTGCGTGGTGGAGTGTGCTTTTTATGCAGACAAACCGTATGGCTTTCCGTCGTAAGCGCGTGCGCTCATGGGTTTTGCGTTGCAGTGTTCGCAGCAGATCCCTGCGGTGCTCGTCGGCTTCCGCGACAGGCTGTGTCGGATCTGTTTGGGGGATTGTCTCGTCCGCGCTGTCCGATGAGCTCGAAAACAGCGGGCCTCTCGGGTTGTATGGCCTTACCCCGGAGGATTCGCTGGTGCTGGTGTCAGGATCCCCCCCCCCGCTGGTCATATTGCTCTTTGAGCCAGCGGATGTAGTTTGTGACCTCGCGGCAGTGGTTCTGTCGCGTGTCCACCGCCGTCTGCGCGTCTGGGCTTGGCTCTTTGCGCAGTCGCCATTTGGCGTCTCTCAGTTTCGCTGTTTGTGTGGCTAGCGTCCTCTTGTATTTGAGCAGTGTCTTTTTTAGTTCTGCCGTGGTACCTTGGAAGGTTTTTGGCAACCGCGTGGTGGTTGTGGGAATTTGTTCAGCGGTGGGGTTGGGAGTTGCTGGCTCTTGCCGTGGGGGCTCGGCTTCGTATTCAGCTGTTGGTACTTCCACTGGCATGGGTGGGGCATACTCGTGCGCAACAAAGTGCATTTGCGAATAACGGCGGTGAGTTACATCTGGTTCCGAGTCCGACTCAATGTCATTCAACAAATCCTCCAAGTCCTGCGGTGGTGCCGTGTGGCCCTGCATAAACTGGGCTGCATAGTCTCGCATGCCCACCTTGAGCAGTTTGCCGCGAGCTTTGCGCGCCTGCTTGTCCCGTGGATCTCTGCTGGCTGCTGTCTGCTTGGACACCGCCGGGCGCTCTCTCGCCGGGTCTCGCTCGTTGCGTTGGTACAATCCGTCTGCTGCGACTCCTCCCCTTGGAGGCGAGTGACCTGTGCGGGGTTGGCTGCTCCGTCTCGGGGAGCGGCTGCGCGGCCGCTTCTCCCGGTTGATGGGCTGGTAGCGCCCGTTTGAGCTGGACCTAGCCCTGGAGTACGGCGTGGGGCTGTGGTGCGTGCGCTCCCTGTCCTCCGGGCGGAACCCGTGGGGGGGTGGGAACGTCGCTTGCTTGCTCTCCGCTGCGAGCGGCCCCGCGCCTTTGCGATTGTCTCCCTGCCGCTGCGCGCTGTGGCCTCTGCTGGTCGGGGCGTTGGTCGGACGCTTGTTGCCGTCGCACTGCTTGCCTGGCAGCGTGTCACGCAGGTCTGTTCGGGGTTGGACTGCTAGCGTCGCTGTGGGGGCTAGCCTAGGTCGGATGATCTCTTGCTGGATGGGTGGGGGTTGCGCTTGGGCGGGCTCCTGTTGCTTGGCTTGCTTCCGTGCCGCCCGCCCCGCTACGCGCAGCTGGGAGTGCCGCGGTCGGTTGCGCTCCGAGCGGGGGACCGTGTGCGCTTGCCTGGAGGACATCTTTTTATCTCCTCCCTGGGGTCCCCCCACTGATGCCTGGCCGCGCTCCTTTTGGTGCCTTGTGCGCACTCCCGTGGTTGTGTCTGCCCCTGCTGCGGGTGGGAATTGGATGGGTTGGCGTGAGGGTTCTCCGCCTGGCTTGTCACCTGTCAGCTGGGTTGCTTCCGGCTCCTTGGTTGGGTGGCCGTTTTGCGATGGTTCCTCCTCCTCCGTGCCGCCCATGCTGAGGACTTCATCAGAGTTGACGGCCGTGTCCTCTGCCTGCTCCTCCCTGGCCTCTCCCACTGCGCCCTGGGGCTGCTGTGGGGGTCTCAAGCAAGAGTGGAGTGCTTGGCATCCCCTATGCCATGCCCTCTTGACTTGAGAGGTGGCCTGCTGCCATCTGTTCCCATGCTGCTCAGATTGCGCCATCTGCACATTCTCTGAGTGTTTGAGAGTCTTGAGATCCACTACTCCGTACTGCTCTCGGGCCTGTGGCCATTCTGAGTGTCTGGAGGTCTTGGTGGGGTTGGCAGTGAGGTGACCCTTGCTACCATACTGCCCGTTGGCTTCCATGGAAGGATTGCCTGGGATTCTGGTAGTCTTATGGGCTACTACTCCGTACTGCTCCAACAATTTGCCAGAGGGTCTGGAGGTCATTGCAGCAATGCCATTGTACTGCCCCTTAGGGTGTCTAATGGACTTATATGGTCTCAGCTGCCACGGCTGATGCTCCGGCCGTTCGTTGTCGCATACCTGCCATGAAATCCAGCGTTTGAGTTCGTGCTGCTCGTTGAATTCGCTGGTTGCTGGCTTTTCTGCGATGCTTTCCACATGGTTGAAAGCGCTGGCTCCGTAGGTGCCGGAGCTGGCTGGCGTTTGACTGTGATGCTCTTGTATTCGTTGATAAATTCTTCTCCCGTGAAGTTCCTGCGGGTTGGGGTGTTGCTGCCAGATTTCGCACGTTGTGGGATGGTGATCCACTTCCGCTGGCTGGCTGATTTTTCCCTTCCCCTTGCCAGCGCTTGCACCCTGATGGAATCTTTGAGTTTTTGTGCCCACGATGGTTTCTCTTGGGCCGGCTGCGGTGGTGGTGGGATGGCTTGGGATGTTGGTGGTGTCTGAAGCGTGTCCACGAGTGCTTTTGTCTTCCTGACGATCGCCTGCGTCTCCTCATCCCAATCCTCCTCCACCACCTGTACACGAAACATAATTTCCTCAGGTGCTTGCAGATAAGTCTTGACTGCAGTCCAATCCGTGGTTCCATCTAGGTCCCACAGTTCCGTGAAGCCCGAACTAAGCGAGCGACCGTCCAGAGTGCGCAGTTCATGGCGTTGATGCTGAATGTCGTGCACGATGGTGTTCACATGGTCCGCAAGTCTGAAAGGTCCTGAAATTATGGGCATTTTTGTGACGTGCTCAGGATACGCGCAACGTCGGATGGGTCAAGTGATCAGTGCACGCAGAAAAGAAAAAAAAACCCAGGCTCAAAGGTCACAACGATCGCATGACCGATACCATGTTAGGCTGTCAGTATGACAGCTAAGAGTGCACTATGCAAGATGCGTTAGCATAGGGGCAGGTATGAGCTGCCTTGCTGTGGCAATGTGGCAGACTACACTGGGCGAGGTGATAGAGATCGGTATTGACAAGATGACAAGATCCCGACTCTATCCAAGCACTGTCCCTTTGTAGGAACGCTTCCTCTAGGCTTCGGGACTCTACCCTACGCTACCTGTGCGCGTTGGTACTGTGTGCACATGACTAGATAGTCCACAGACTATCTACGACGCAGGACGGAGTCCATGGTATATGTCATGGCCAGACGCATGCGTGTAGGTCTTGAGTGTAGGCTCCAATAGACTCCTGTAGGCTTGGTACCTGATGTAACCGTCCTAGGCTACTGAGTAGAGGCCCGGAATGGGGGTTAGGGGAAGGGCCCTAACCCTAAGGAAGTGTAGGCTCTGAATAGGTCTTGGATGTTGTCTTGATGTACCTTGCATGACAACGATGCTGCAAGTACACACGTTAGTGTTGCCTAAGGTGTATACGTGCATGGCTCGGTAGCCATGTGCGTATAACCTTAGCGAGAGGTCCAAGGCATATGCATGCTGCATAGCAGTGTGCATATGGCTTGTAGCCTGAACTCCTAGATTGAGGCTGGCTTGGCCAGTCTCCAATCCTAACAGGAGATGCCTGGAGACACTATCAGAATATATCACGTATCAGGGACTTCGGTCAGGACTTCTTTCAGGTAAAGGGTGTTTGGTCCCATTGCTGAACACCCCTATCGAGGTTTACGTTGCAGACGTAGGAACCCCTACGTTTTCCACATACATCTGTAACATTTGGCTCTCGTACAGGGATTGTTGTGGAATTCACGTTCATGTCAGAGGCGTTATTGGCCGCGGCTCGTAAGGCCCTTGGGGGACAGCGGGATTTCGACCGTTCTTCATGGGTACGTCTCGTTCAGGACCTTCCGGTCATTCATGATGAGCTTCAGTTATATCGGCCAGGTATTATATACGGCCTTCAGCATTTTCATGAGTACTGTTTGACTCTGCCAACTTCAGAGCCAGCCGAGGACGCGACAGGGCGAGCCTTGATGCTGGTGGCAGAGCACAAGCGTATGACACGTGTGTTGAGACTGCTGAGTTCATGCAGGCGCGGAAGGCTGGAACGTGTAAGCCCTGCGTGGCGGGGAAGATGTGCCGGTCGACGCACCGCCTCGCGATTCGCCAGCAATGTCCCCCCTCCACAGGCTCCACATGGACGTCATGGGGCCGCTGCCCACGCCTGCTGCTGGCCACGGCGGCGCAGTCTACACGGCGACGGTGACGGACGAGTTCACTGGCTACACCATCGTGAAGCTGCTCCGCGAAAAGAGCCAAGTGCCCCCCGCGGTGAAGGCCGCTGTGCGTTGGCTTGAAACCCAGACTGGGGAGGTGGTCAAGCGCGTGAGACACGACCGTGGCGGAGAGTACATGAACTCAGAGCTAACGGAATTTTATGAGGGGAAGGGGATTCAGCCCGAGCCGACTGCCCCCTACTCACCAGAGTCCAATGGTGTGGCCGAGCGCAAAAATAGAACCCTCATGGAGAAAGTGTGTCCTATGCTGATTGACGCCGACATGAGCGAGTGTCGTTGGGGCGATGCAATGATGCACGCGTGCGAACTGGCCAACTGCACCCTCAAGCGCGGGGGCCGCGTATCTCCGCATGAGCATCTGCTGGGAACACGTCCGGATTGCACCAGATTCAAAGTCTTTGGATGCATCGCGTGGGTGCACGTGCCGAATACAGGGGCGCGGCACAAACTCGCAGATCGAGCGGTGCGAGGGCGCTTCGTGGGGCTGGTGCCCCCCACGGGATCAGGCGTGTACCGCATATTGCTCGACGATGGGAGGCTTGTCGTCTCGCGCACGGCAGCCTTTGACGAGGCTGAGCCCAACGTCGACATCCCCGCGCTGCCGCCAGCCGCCGTGCCGCTGCTGGCAGCAGAGGGAGGCGGCGGCGATGACGGCGAGGCGGCGCTGCCAACTGTCGAGGGAGGTGACGATGAGGGTCCGGGTGACGAGGTGCATCAAGCTCCCATGCACGACGGAAGTGACGCGGGTGAGATCGACCTGCAAGGGGAGTCGGACGACCCGGCACAACAAGACCCTCCTGCCGACGAAGCCGCATTGCAGCTCGCGGAAGTGCAGCCTCAGGCGCTGCTGCAAGCTGCGCCGCAGGTTCCTGCGCCCCCGGACCACGTGCAGGTGGTAGTAGCGCAGCCCGGCGCTGCTCCTGGAGCTGTGGTGGACCCGGCCGCTCCACGCGAACCCGCAGTCCCGCTACAATCAGCCCCCGAGAACCGGCCCAGACGTGAGCGCATTGCGCCGAACTTCTTTCGTCCGGGGGTGAACACTGCTCGCCTGGACGGGAGCGGAGGCTCCCACCCCCCACATGTGTCTGCCTACGACCCGCTGCAACTGCCACCGATTCCCGAGGAAGAACACATTCTCGCAAGTGCGCTGTGGCGTCCCCTGCTGAACAGTGGGGAAACCGAGCGGGGAGCAATGCGCAGGGACATGGAGCGCATGGCGATGGCTGCGTCGCGGGCGAGAGTGGATGCGTCGCCGTGGGGCCCAGACCCACTCACGCTCGAGGAAGCGTACGCACGCCCGGATGGCGACAGCTGGCGTAAGGCTGTCAAGGAAGAGCTCGATTCGCTTGAGAAATTTGACGTCTGGACCATTGAGCAGCTTCCCCCGGGAAAACAAGCGCTCACCTGCAGATTTGAGCTGCAGCGCAAGCGTTGTGGGCGGTATAAGGCGAGGCTGGTGGCCGGCGGACACCGGCAGCGCTATGGGCTCGATTACGAGGAAACGTACGCGCCAGTGTGCACGTATCGGACGCTGCGCATGGTCCTGGCAGTTGCTGCGCATGAGGACCTTGAACTCCGTCAGTTCGACATACGAACGGCGTACCTCAACGCTGAGTTGGAAGAAGAGGTATACATGCGACGCCCCCCAGGCGCGGGCACGGGACCAAGGGTGTGCCGGCTGCGCAAGGCGCTGTACGGCCTCAAGCAATCGGGCAGGGCGTGGAACAAGAAGCTCGAGGCCACTCTGCGCGCGGAGGGCCTCGTTCAGTCGGACAGTGACCCATCGCTGTGGATCTTGTCTGGGCCAGACGGCTCGGTGCTCGCGCTCTTTTACGTGGACGACGGCCTTGTGGCTGCGCGCACGGTTGCAGAGGCGGACGCGCTGGTGAAGCGCATCGGGGAGTTGTTCGAGATCCGGGAGGTGGAGGTCGAGGACTTCCTCGGCATCCGCATCACGCGCGACCGTGTCAACCGGACGATCACCATCGACCAAGAAGATAAAGCACGCGCCCTGGCTGAGGCTTGTCGCGTCGCAGGCCAGCATCGTACTCTTCCCATGGCTCCGGCTGTCTTCAAACAGCTGCGGAAAGCGCGTGACGGGGAGCTGATGGCGGACGCCGCAGAATACGCATCCGTAGTAGGGAGCCTACTGCATTTGGCGCAATGCACGAGGCCAGACATAGCCCTGGCAGTGGGCGCGCTGTCTGCCTATGTGCAAGATCCGTCGGCGACGCACTGGGAAACCGTGCTCGACCTCGTGCGCTACGTCGGCCACACGGCTCACCTAGGTATCACCTACGGACGCGCCACGGTGCCCCTTCAGACCTGGTGTGATGCCAATTATGCATCGTGTATCGACACAAGGCGCAGCATCAGTGGGTACGTTGCTACGATGTACGGCGGCGCCGTCTCGTGGAACTCCAAGAAGCAGGTCACGACAGCGGCCTCCACCCAAGAGGCTGAATACCAGGCTGCAGGCAGCGTATCGCGAGAAGGACTGGCGATCCGCAAGATTGAGCCCGATCTGGGCTTGCTTTCGCAGGACTTCCCGGTGACAGGCCCATTTACCATATTCTGTGACAACGCTGCGGCGCTTGTTCTCCTGAAGGACAGGAAGGAGGGCGCACGCGTCAAACACATCGACATCATACACCACTTCGCCCGCGATCGCGTGGCCAGTGGGGAGCTGTGTTTTGAGTATTGTAGATCAGTGGATAACGTATCTGATTGCATGACCAAGGCGCTGCCTCACCCCGCTCACGTTGTCTGCCAAGTAGGTTTGGGGAATGCTGTCTGTCGGGGAGCAGTAGGCTCCATGTGTGCGAGAGAACGCTCTCATTTCTTTGTTCTGATTTGCGTTCTCCGGGGGAGTGTTGAGATGTAGCCTCAGGAGTTAGGATTATGTGTGTGTGTTCGTTGTTGCAGAGCGGTTGGATCTGATCTGAGGATTTCGCAGTACTGTTGTGGCGAATGATGCCATCAGTACATAAGTACGATTTCGCTAGTGTTTACTTTAAGTATCAACTGAATACTCCACCCGTGTCATTTATCATCAACGTGTCTAGCGACACTTCAGCAACTCACGGGGATCCATCTCGATTTGGTGATGGAGACCGCACGACTGTCAAAATGTACAGTCTCAGGCCTAGAGAAAATGCTCTCTCTGGAAGAATTTCAGGCACCCGAACCAGGAAAAGAAAGGGATGCATTGCGTCAGTTAGTCATGGCTTTCTTCCCAGAAGCCATGGCAGAGACGCTGGCGGATCATGGGCTGACAAGCCACCTCAAGGATTCAGTTTTCAGTTGGGAAAATTTCATGGCGACAGGTGCAGCCTTCGCGTCGAATTCAATTGGAGGCAGCAGACATCCAGACAGCCTTGCTTCAGTCAGGGGAGTGCGGACAGGTGGGCATTATTACCCAGATTGCCGTCTCCAAAATTACGCAGGCAATGTTCGAGTTGTTACCACCTTCAGGACGGGTACTTTATGTAGCCGTCACCAAGTTCATCGGGGGTAAGGATGCCATAGCTGCAGCAGCTCGGCATCGCCTCCATCATAGGGAGGCAACTCCGTCACGCAACCTGTTACGCCTCCTACAGCAGACAACGGAGGATGCCCCTCAGGAGAAGGATTTCCTCCGGTGGGTCTACAGGTTTCAGTTTCTCATTCAGTTGGAGCTTTCAGTGTTCAGCACGCTTTGGCGCCTTCATGCCGAGGTCTCCAATTACGGAGCTTGGGAGCATCAGCGGGCACCCCAGTTTCAGCGTCAAGCATCGCTCGCTGTGGAGATTCAGCGGGTTTTCAGTGCCCTCGGGGAGGACAACAGTTTCACGTTCGGGGCCACCCTAACCGAAGGTGCTATCACTGGCCAGCTCCTGAATGATTCAAAGCCCGTGCTCTCAGCATCAGACGGCATGCGATTTTTGGAATCCCAAATGCGCAACCTCAAGAGTAATTTCAGAATGCCGAAAGCTGGGAGTGCTCAGCAGGTGTGGTTGAACTGGTTCACCACCGTTGAGAATTTTCATGTTAACATGTTCCCTGCAGTTCCCCATCAAGTTGTCATAGAGAACCTAATTACGGGCATTTCAGACGATGACGTCAGAATATATGGGTGGAAGGCTCGTTGCGAGCGTTATGCACTCAAACGAAAGCCTGCAGGGATTTCAGAATTTCTGTCGCTTATCAGGGGGCAAGTGCTCAGCACTGGCACGGCCCGCAAGGCAGCCTGGGAAGAATTGCAGGCCCTTGACAGCGATTATACGGAATTATCAGATTGTATAGCTCTCAGTACGCGTTTGCGTAAGCTATATCAGCAAATTTATGAGACCACGTCCACGGAAGTCGAGCCAGTGTCACGACTTCAATGTATCAGACGCATTCATTCGTTCATCACGATGTTGCACACACGTGGCAAGTGGAAATCGCCGATTGTCAAGGCGTGGCGGGGATTTACCCAGTATGACGCCACTGACATATTCATGCAGTTCATACATCAAGATAAGCACACGCCCGAGGATACATCGCGCCTGTGTTCAGAATATCTGTCGACTATATGCTCTCAACTAGCGACAGCTCATGATATATTCACGCAGTTAGACATGTCCAGCACCGTGCGTACTGAGAGAGGACAAGTTAACCTCTTCAGTAAGCACGACGGAAGTGGTTCTGAGCCTAATCGAGGTGCAGGCTCTGCAACTCACCGGCGCGAGCGCTCACGCTCACGCGGTTCAGGCGGCTCTTCGCAGCCAGGCGGGGGGGCAAGCAGGGGACGATCCGCGAGTCGAGGCTCGGGACGTGGCGCAGGCCGGACGGGTCCCGGCGCCCGGTCCAACAGGAACGACGACGCGTCCTTCTCGGACGTCGTTCGACGACTCGCACAAGACAGGCCAGAGTTGGCGCGCCCTTACCTCAGGAACCGCGTGGGGCTCACGCCAGCCATGTCTCAGGCCCAATGCATGAACGCAATTGATCAAGGCGCGTGCATATTCTGTCAGGGGCATCACGCCTACAAGCGCTGTCCGCTCTTCAAGAACGAGCACAAGGCGGCAGCGCTGTAATGGATGAGGGCGTACAGCACCGCACGGCAGGCTGCACGCGATACGCGCGCGGCCGACGCGGAAAATGAGGGTGCGGGGGGAGCCGGCACCGTCAGCTCCTCGGGGCAACCAACAAGGGGCTTCCACGTCAGGTCCCAGGTGTGCCCTCAGGTATTCAGATGATGAGTTGTCAGAATGGTTGAACGTTTCAGCCCTTACTCAAGATGTTATATTGTGTCTATCAGGCAAAGACCCTTATGACTCACATACAGCTCTCAGACATATGTCAGGCATAGATAAGGCTGGCCACAATATTCAGTTGGAGTTGCCCATGTCTTTGAGGAAGCATAAGGCATTTACTCCGTGGTTGGTGGAAGGGAGTACTGTAAACAGGCCCCACACTATCAGTCCTTCATCTCATGCATCAGTTGTCATGTCATTCTCCCCAAAGCCTCCTCTTCATGTTCAAGAAAGGGGTGCTTTTCTCTATAAGACGAGTTTCGATATGAGAATTGGGGGAGCAATGGTCAGAACTTTGTTGAATTCAGGAGCCAACGTAAGTGTTACTGCAAGAAGTTTCTCACACAGTTGGGAATTTCTTGGAAGTCAGGTAACTCCACAGACAGTGTGGGGGGGATTGGGGGTTATGTCATGCCCATGGGACTGCTCCAGTCTCTATCAAGTTGGGGAAACACCACCCAATCCACACCTTTCAAGTCATGCCAGAAGCTCAACATGGGTATGAATGTATTATAGGGGATGACTTTTTGCACCCTTACAATATATTCCTTAAGTATCACGATACTGTCATAAAGGCAAAGGTATTTGGTGGCACAGAGAGAGAGTATGTGGGCTTGCAGCGCATGGTGGCTGCACCCATACGAGAGCCCCAAATATGCACCATGCAGAAACAGACTGTTGGAAATCGATGTTGCTCAACAAACGGGAAGGTTCACAACAAGACTGCAACTGTTACCTGATGTCCAGGTAACGACGTACTTGGCTATTGTCGTTACAGCATAACTCAAGGAACCAAAGTAATGCATCTCAATATATACTCCATGGAGATGTATGACCCAAGTACTAACCAGGTACCTGGGTCATACATACACTAACCAGGTACCTAGGAACCACACAGCACACGCACAAGTCTACGACATGACTATGCTCAACTATGGTAAACGCATGGAGCGTTATGCGTCGATGCAACAGAGCTACGGTTGCCCTCACGCACGACTGGCTGTCGTGTCACTTCCAAAGCATGCAGGTGCTAAGCAACGCAACGACACAGGATTGCTCAAGGCACCGCATCAAAAGCATTCTTCATGGACGCAGCACACAATGCAACACTACTCGTCCTAAACAAACAACGAAGCATGGACGAAGGAGATATGAGGGAATAACGGCTAGATAGTATCAGGGAGAGACACACAAGAACCTGTTCCTCATGACTAAGCGTCCAAGCACAGCAACCCAGAGAGACTACAGTGATATTGACACAAGGGAAACAAGAATAGAGTATCCTAGCCACAGGGCACACTATATTCTCCAACACTCCCCATTTGCCGCGGGGCAATAACACCAACAAAAGTCCTACGCACGGCAAGGGAACAAAGAGCACTGCATACGCCAGCACTCCCCATATGAAGTGATCCAGTGAACAGTGATCAAAGCACGTGCAAGAATACGCATCACGGAAAGCAAGGATGATGCATTTGACTGGAGATAATTGACTCAACCAAACATCAAGACATTCACCATTCCTGACACTCCCCAAGTAAAGCAAACTGAGCGATGAAGTGAAAGCAGCACCCAAAGCCATACTAAGAGAGAGAGGATTCAGGGTCAACATCTTCATGGCATGGAAGAAGGTGAGAGGAATGTTGTTCATGTAAAGACTTCACATCCACAAACACAAGCAAGCATTTGCCGGCCCAAATTGCAAACAAACTGATTCCACAATGGCGACAATGGCATCGACAAACGCTGCTCTTCTTTATCGTACTTAGGTCCATCACCATCCGTACGGTATCAGTCGTTCATTGCTTTGCTCTCCACAACTTGCTTGCCCAAATCAAGGAACTAGAGTATCCAACTCTTACCTCTGGCACTTGGTGCTTCAAGCCCCAACCGTGACCTTAACTCCACAACGATCCACTCCCCAAATGTTAGCACGCATTGTAGTCCAAGGAATAGCTGGCAATGCCACGAGTGGAGAAGGAAGGGAGATGGGGATACTCGAGATGATGAGGCGGGAATAAGGCTAAGAGGGTTTGAACTCCACAAGGCTAAGCTTCACAAGCATCGTTTCGCAAGCGCATGCTCCACTGCAGAGGTTTTACGTCCTCCCGGACAGAAGGTCATCAGCCTCTCTTGAAGTCTTCCTTCATTCCTAGTTCGGAGAGTACAAGCACTACCAAGGCATATGTGCAAACCGTTCCCCTACTCGAGAAAGTAGGAAAGACCAGTAGATTTACGTCATTGCAGACGGAAGGTTATCAACCTCTCTATTGTAGCAACTCAACTACTATCTAGGAAAGTACAAGCACTACAAAGGCAAGAGCGCAGATTACCTCTTAGTTGAGGGAGCAGGACAGAGAGGTTACCAAGGCTAAAGAAAATTGAAGAAACTTAGCTTAAGAAGAAGGCCAAGATACCTCTCGTCCAACCTAGCATTGACCCTAGTTCGGAGAGAAGAAGCACCAGAAGTAAAAGGTGCAAACGCCTCCCCTACTTGAGGAACTAGGGTGAGGGGAATCCGCTCATCTAAACCGAGTTGAAAGCAACAAGGGAAAGGCCAAGGACTTCCTTCAGGAATATGAAGAGGTTGCATTCGCAAAAGGAAAGGCACAAAGCAACAAAGCCACGACATTCACATGGAAAAGAAGCTGGGAAGAAATTCAAGGACACGTCTACAACTGTTGTCCGCTGGAGAGACTGTAGCTGTCGTCAGCCCCGACAGCAGTCTTGGGCTGGCATGCCCACGGAGCAACAAAAACACCTAGCTACATTTATACTAATCGTAAAGCGAACACACTCACCAAGCAATCGCTCAAGAACTGGAAGATTGGGAACATACGATATCTGTTCACTTCCAAATCAACGGAGAACAAAGGAAGTGTTTCGGGAGGTGCTGCACATGGAGAACACATGCGTCAGGGTAAGTCATGCATCATTTCGACATGTCACAACGCTCACGACATCAAAGGTATGCAACAGCAATCATCAGTCATGAAAGAAGAATGCAACAACGAAAGTAGGCGTGATCCCTTTTGTACGATCAGCTAATCAAGACCAATTGCAAAATTTGCCGCACATATCGCAGCGGACATGTGCACAAACGTCTCATGACAGCACCAGCAGAGACACGCAAAACGAAAGCATGCGGTAAGCACAAAAGCTGTCAATTCACCAGATAAAGGCAAGGTTTGGCGTGCAAGGAAAAGGCACGTGCAAAGCAGCTATTTTAAGGAAAGTAATAGCATAGCAGCGACACGCGCAACTTCGTCAGCCAGGCACTGTGCAACGGAAGGGAATGACATGCACATCTGGCAGCTGCAAAAAGCATGCGCGACCAAGCATATCGGTCTCACGCATTTGCATGGTGCAAAGGAATGGCACGACGCTATGACACGGGGTGGGTGACACCATCAGAAACACCCAGAGCTGCAAAGTCAACTTGAATTGAAGTATGGAAAGCATCCATACACGAATCAATCACCGTTCATGGAAATAAGCCAAACTGGCGTCAATATCAAAGAGACAGCATGTAAAGATCCTCAGAGGAACACCAAGCGACGCAGTGCACGCAGCAAGCGTTGGATAAACGGAAGGAACCCAAACGAGCCACGATACACTCAATCGCACCCAATGGACGAAGGAAGAGTCCAAGCCAAGCGCCGCGCCTTGCTGGGAAGCCCAGAACGCTTTGGTTCCTTGAGTTATGCTGTAAAGTTGGAAATCGATGTTGCTCAACAAACGGGAAGGTTCACAACAAGACTGCAACTGTTACCTGATGTCCAGGTAACGACGTACTTGGCTATTGTCGTTACAGCATAACTCAAGGAACCAAAGTAATGCATCTCAATATATACTCCATGGAGATGTATGACCCAGGTACTAACCAGGTACCTAGGAACCACACAGCACACGCACAAGTCTACGACATGACTATGCTCAACTATGGTAAACGCATGGAGCGTTATGCGTCGATGCAACAGAGCTACGGTTGCCCTCACGCACGACTGGCTGTCGTGTCACTTCCAAAGCATGCAGGTGCTGAGCAACGCAACGACACAGGATTGCTCAAGGTACCACATCAAAAGCATTCTTCATGGACGCAGCACACAATGCAACACTACTCGTCCTAAACAAACAACGAAGCATGGACGCAGGAGATATGAGGGAATAACGGCTAGATAGTATCAGGGAGAGACACACAAGAACCTATTCCTCATGACTAGCGTCCAAGCACAGCAACCCAGAGAGACTACAGTGATATTGACACAAGGGAAACAAGAATAGAATATCCTAGCCACAGGGCACACTATATTCTCCAACACAGACAGATCACCAGGCACAGCCAGGTTCATGGAAGGAATTCAAGAAGCTACGCAGGGAAATTGAGCATGGTACTCAAGTAGCTTTCAGAATACATCTCCTTCAGAAGGAAGTGGTAGATGTTCAGGAGGGTCGTTTTCGTAACGATAACCCAGTTCAGTTTTCACGGACCGCTCATGAGGGTCGTGGGTGTAAGGATAACCCTGACAAGGTCGCTCAGCGAGACGACAACCCTACCAGGTTGCCGGCCTCAATTCAAGCAGTTATTAAAAAACACAGTGGGGAGGGAGGCACTTTAGCAGGAAAGATCCCACCCCACACTCATGCAGTTGGCTATGAATGCCATATAGAGCTCATTGAGGGTGCTAAGCCAGTGTACATCAGACAGTACAGACTCACCCCTCTTGAAAGAGAAGAGCTCATCACGAGAATTCAGGAGTTCATTGAGAATGGATGGATAGAGCCAAGTTCTCCCTCCTGGAGCTCTTCAGTATTATTTGCACCTAAACCTAATGGGAAACTAAGGTTCTGTGTGGATTTCAGGCATTTGAATACGAGGACAGTACTCAACAGAGGTCCCATCCCCAATCAAGGTGAGCTCCTAGACAGTTTACAAGGGGCATGTGTATTCAGTGCATTGGATTTGGCATCCGGATTTTACCAAATTGCCATGGAAGAGGAAAGTAAACCATGTACTGCCTTCCCCACACCGTTTGGATTGCATCAATGGTGTGTCATGCCAATGGGCCTCAGTAATGCCCCAGCCATCTTCCAGCAAGCCATGAACACTATCCTCAGAAAGCATATATTAGGAGGATACTGTCTGGTGTATCTGGACGATGTGACTATCAAGTCAAGTAGCATGGAGGAGCATGCTAAGCACTTAGATGCTGTGCTTACCTCCTTGCATCAGCATAACCTGTTTTGTCAATTACCCAAGTGTACATGGGCTCAAAGCCAACTCAAGTACTTGGGGCATATTGTGACAGGTCAGGGGGTGATGCCTGATCCCAATAAAGTAAAGGCACTCACGGACTGGGAGCCTCCACTCACGTTGGTGCATCAGTTGGCGGCAGCACAGGCTGCGGATGCAAAATCAGAGGCTACAGTATTAAAGGAATCCATAGCCACAGAATGCAGACGATTCCTGGGGTTCATGAACTATTTTGATAGATTCATCCCTAAGTATTCAGACCTGGCTTGGGCATTACATGCCCATACCCAGAAAAATCCACCAATGTGGTCCTCAGAATGCACGAATTCATAGAATCAGCTCAAGCTGTGCCTTCAGAATGCAACGATGATGTTCCATCCGGACTTCTCTTTGCCGTTTCATGTGTTCAGTGATGCATCCACAAAGGCAATAGGGGGTGTCTTAATTCAGTTCAAAGAAGATATTCCCTACCCAATTGCATATGTGGCACGCAAACTCACGTCAGCTGAGGTGAATTACACCACCATAGAGCAGGAGATGCTCGCCATGGTATATTGCTTTAAGCAATGGCGCTGCTATCTCGAGGGCAGTTCAGTTTTGCTGCACACAGATCATGAGCCACTTACATGGCTGGCCAAGCAAGAACGGCCCAATCGCCGCCAAGCTCGCTGATTGGAGTTTCTGGGAGGCTTCACGTATGAGGTTTTGTATGTCAAAGGTGACAGGAACGTTGTGGCTGATGCCTTGAGCAGGATGTTAACGCCATCAGCCGCACAGGCACTCACGTTGCCAGGGGATAATTGGCCTTTCGGTTCCAATCCC
Source organism: Nuphar pumila (assembly GCF_984573655.1). Taxonomy (NCBI): domain Eukaryota; kingdom Viridiplantae; phylum Streptophyta; class Magnoliopsida; order Nymphaeales; family Nymphaeaceae; genus Nuphar; species Nuphar pumila. The sequence continues at coordinate 30,058 of NW_028323259.1, read as the reverse complement.
ATGTACGACCGCTCACGAAGTGTGCTGTACAGTGTCAGCATGGACCCAGCAGAGCCCGTCCATGACCGAGTCTCGGCTGATGCATCTAGCGATGGCAGACAGCATCAAGCTGACTCAGGAAAAGTTTCAAGTATGCCGCGACTTGGAGAAAGTGCGCGCTCAGATCCTCACGGCGATGACACAGCTGTCGCTGGCTCGCGAATCAGAATCAAGACTGGAAGCGCAGCTGCAGGAGGTTCAGACCAGGCTCAGCGAGGCCGACAGCAAGTGGTCTGACCAGTTCCTGCACGTCAGGGGGACTGAGCCAATCACGTCAGGGGGTGCTCACCAGGAGCCAGAAGTCCCAGGCTGCAGCAAACAGGGCAACAGCGTTCCTGCAACAATGTGTCCACGGCTACAACCGCGACCCTGCCATGACAGCCCTGATCAAGGCACAAGTAGCCCACCCAAGCGCTCCCGACGCATGGACAACAGCCAGAGGACTCTAGTTTCAAGGGAGCACTGCAAGGGAGCACTGCAAGGGAGCACTGGTCATTCCGAACCAGAACCTCCTCCGCAGCAAATGCATCAGCCAATAACACGAACCCCCGGAAGCAGGCCACCAAGGTGTTCTCAAAACCAAGAAAGCAGTCGAACGTTTCTATTGGTGGCCCACCCTGGACTCGGATGTCAAGCGCTATGTGGACACATGCGACTCGTGCCAGCGCATGAAGCCACTCCGCAGACGGGCAGCAGGCCACCTGCAACCCCTGCCCATCCCGGACGAACGCCTCAAGCACTGGGTAATCGACTTCGCGGTCGCACTGCCCCGTACGGACAAGGATCAGGACTCCGTACTGGTCATGGTCGACCGGAAAACACGGTACACACTCCTCCGGCCATGCCCCACACACTGCCCGGCACAACAGGCAGCGGATACGCTCATCGAGGCAACATCCACCTTTGAACGACCCTACTCCCTCGTATGCGACCCGGACAGCCGCTTCAAATGCGACACGGGACCCTTCCGAACCTCCCTCACGGCACTGGGCTGCACCGTCCACATGGGCGCAGTAGACCACCACGAAACGGTGGGTCTTGCTGAGCGCACCATCCAGGCAGTAAAAGATCAGCTGCGTCACTTCATCAATGCCACGCAAACGAACTGGGCTGCCCTCCTCCCGGCACTTCAGAACGCCCTCAATAACGGCTTCTGCAAGTCGCTGAACACCACACCGAACTACCTGGCCCTCGGAATACACCCAGACGCGCCCAGGCTGCCACAGCCGACCCAGACCACGGACGCTGACCAACGACGCCAGTGGCTACGCGCCGAGGCGGAGGCAGCCACCCGCCTGGAAAAAGCCCGCCAGGCCATGCTTATCTCCGCCAACGCCAAACGGGACGAATCCTTCCGCGTGGGCGACCAGGTCCTCCTGAGCACGAAACACCCGTGGTTCCAGAACACCGCGGATGGGGTGCGGAAACTCATCCCAGCGTGGGTAGGTCCATTCCCAGTGACAGCTGTTCCGAACACAGTCACCTACCAGCTGCAACTTCCGGAGGATATCAAATGCGCTGACCACTTCCACGTCAGCCTCCTCATGAAATACCACCCGGACACCAGGGTCACCCGACCACCCCCCTCCGAATTTGTCGATGGGCACGAGGAATTCACCGTGGAAGCCTTCGTGGGCCACGGAATTAGGAAGCTGCGATCCGGATCACGCGAGGAACATCGCGTGCCCTTCTAGGGCTATGGGCCACACCACAACAAATGGCTCCCACTGGCGAACCTGGAAGGCACACAGGCCATCGCCGACTACCACACCCGGCGCCACGCAGGCATCGGCACACGGGCTATTGCTCGGGGTCCGCCACCAATCCCATTACTTCCTCTCTCTTGGCCATGCTTATGTTTGTCTAAGTATCCACCCGTATATTACGAGTTTTGGGGCGTTCCTATAGACGCGCTCAGAATCAATGAGCGTAACATATACTACGATACCTGACAGACCCGCATGTCTATAAAAGTCACGAAGACCAAGACTCGGAAGTTCGGGACTCGGGGCGCGACCTCTCCTCGAGGACGGATGTACTCCTCCCGAGTGATGTTGGACTGATGGGCGCCGAACGGGTGTACGTGTGACAAAGATCGAGGGATGGTCCCGACCCCACCCTCGTAGTGGGGCGCAACAGTACAAAAACCCACGCTCGGGCGCTTGATCAGGACGAGTGAAATTGAAGACACTTCGCCCCATGCACAGGGTGACAACAGAGACCCCGCAGGTATTAGTGACAGGGCTCGCTACCCTGCTGCTCTTCCGCAACCCATGAATATGTTGAAGTATGACAGGGTGCAAAATGAGGAATGTTACACCGCTCATCAGTATCTCTGTTAAATAGGTTACTCAGGGACTAGAAGCACGAAATAATGTATGCCAAGCACTACATTATATACTGCTACACTGAGGACACCTATCGTAGCTCTCAGCAATGCTCTCGTTATGCACGGAACCTCACTCGAACGTTCCGTTCTCGTGATGCATGCACTACGTAACCTAGGACTCTCGTAAGCGTCCAGCAGCTACTGACTAGCTGATATTCATATCTCAACAGAATATCCTCAGCATGCCATGCTTCGTGTATATCATGCTCTGACCTGAACAACCCATACGTGGAAACCAAAGCACTCAACGGAGGTTATGTATAGGCAAAACTGCTACAGGAACCGACGCATCCGCCTGACGGTTCTCATCGCGACACCAGCCGTCCCAAGTCCCAGCTCGCTAACCCTGCATCCTGGCAGTGGAGCGCAAGCTTCCGTCGTGATCCCCCGTCAGGTGCTGATTCCACGTCCACCCCGCTTAACGTACCCATATATATATATATATATATATATATATATATATATATATATATATATATATATATATATATATATATATATATATATATATATATATATATATATATATATATATATATATATATATATACCCTTGATTGCCCTACGTTCGATCGATGTGAGTAATTATTGTCTTATGTATTTGTAACCTTGCCGAGTCAAGGTTCCGTTTTTGTGGGGGGGGATGTTAGGTTCGGAGCCTGGCTAGCCTCAGCCAGTCTCGTGCTAGGTCACATGGGTACATAGCACCGGCCTATGTACACATGTCACCTAGTACACCCAAGCTAGACTGCTTAGGCAGTCTAGGTAACTCACAGTGTACTTGCAGCTATGATTCCATGCAAGGTACACCAAGCCCATACCAAGACGAGCACCTCTCCTAGGCGAGAACTCTACACTTACACTTGCACCCATATGTTATGTGAAGACGTCGCTCAGACGCAGATGAGTCAGCCTTGATATTGCCAGAATAGTCAGCATGGGAGGTCCAGTGGTTCGGTGGTTCGGTCCCCAAGGGGGATGCCTGGAGGCAGACATATAATCCAGAATATTTCAGAATAGGGGACCTTCTCCTAACAGTGACGGTTCAGCTGCTTGGTCCCATTGCACGACAGCAATATCAAGGTTTCCGTTATCGTGTGGTACAGTTGTAAGAACCCGTTCTACTCTTCGACGTGCAACTGTAACACCATAGGGCCTCTACTCGTGTACCCAAGGATGGTTACATGAAGTATCAAGCCTACGCAAGTCTACGCAAGCCTACGCAAGTCTACTCAAGACTCAAGACTCAAGACCGGGTCTGGCCATGACATGGTCAGGGATGCAAGTCCTGAGCCGTAGATAGGGGCTGTGAACCCTATCTAGTCATGTGCACACAGTACCAACGCGCCCAGGCTAGCGTAGGGTGGAAGTCCCGAAGCCTAGAGGGAGCGTTCCTGATAAGGAGCAGGGCTCGGATTGAGATGGGATCTTGATCCCATCCCAGTAACCTCGGTTCTTAGGAACTAGCACAGATTGCCTTTGTCACAGCAAGGTGGCTCGTACCGCCCTGTGCTTCTTGCATCTTGCATTACAGCTTTGCATATGTCTGAGATATTTCGGAGACTTACTTGACGCCCATCTGGGCAACAGCTATATAAGCAAAGCACAGAATCCTAGATGCCGTAATCAGCATGATGAGACAGCGAAGTGCGTAAGTTCCGCACGAGCAAACTGGCGGGCTTTCGTGTGTGACGCGCCCGAGCGCCATCATAGTGCACACATCGCCATCAACCATGACTGGATGCGATGCACACATTAGTGTAACATCCCCCTCATTCGGTCATGGTTGATGGTCAAGACAGAACACCAACACAAGACAGGGTAAACTCCTAACGTAGCGGGCGTAGACCTAGACCTGCTACATGACTCAAAAACAATTCTTTAGGAAGAGGCTTAGTTAGGATATCTGCAACGTTCTTGATGGAGGGCACATGCTCAAACACAATTACACCAGAAGCCACACGTTCTCTAGCAAAGTGATGCACAATATCAATGTGTTTGCTGCGGGGAGTAGTCATCTGATTCCGGGTGAGAGCAAGTGCTGCCTCGTTATCCCCCATTATTTTCACTGCCCCCAATACAGGTTCCCTAACTTCAGGAAGGAGCTTCCGCAGCCATAACGCCTCTCTAGCTCCTGCTCCAACTGCTTGATACTCGGCCTCTGTGGTGCTGAGAGAGATTGTAGGTTGGAGCTTGCTCTGCCAGGTGATAGCTGCTCCATGGAGGATGAAGGTGATGTTATGACAGGATGAGTTTAGTCCTGATAAATAACTACAGTTAAGTAAAGTATCCTGATAATATTCAGGAGGGCCACAGTATAGTTCAGTGCAGTAAAGTCCCCTCTCGAAAGAGTACCCGAGAGCTGACGATAGTGACCAATTAGTGACCAGTGACGTCACTCGAGGGATAATCAGTGCAGTAGATTCGCTGGGGTCTGAGGTCGGATGTGCGGTCCCTAGAGGGGATGCTCAGAGACGATTCGCATAGAAGAAAAGTACAGTACAGTTTTGGGGACTTCTTCCGGATCTGGGGCTTGAGAGGTAACTCGAAGGTCTTTAATTGCGATCGTTTGGCTTGCGAATCTGCTACCGCTTTCGAGGTTATCTTCAGTCTGTGTAATCAGCATAAACCGAACCATTAAGTTGTATCTAGTATTGTTGTATCGGCGACTCGACGACGCCGGACCACGCTCTCTCCTGCAAACACAACGCTGGCAAGGCAATTGTGCGCCATGATATCTGGGCTTCTGCCTGGCGCCATGCCATCCGCCGCGCTGGTTGCGCATCGAGCGCGGAGCCGCTTTACAGCAGCCTTGGGGCCCCGGGGGCGCGAGGGGCTGCCACTCAACGTCGGGGCGACATCCTCGTGGTCTGGCCTGACGGTGGCGTCCGCATCCTGGACTGCGTCGTCACGCACCCGGCGGCTGCATCGTACGTGCGAGACGCAGCGGAGGCTGGAGGGTCTGCGGCTGCGAAGGCTGAGGCGAGGAAGCGGGCGGAGTTCGCGGAGGTTGGCGAAGGCTCTGCGTTCGACTTTGTGCCGCTTGCTGTTGAGTCATACGGCCGCATGGGTGTCGCGGCGTCGCGTTTCTTGTCGGAGCTTGGCGACCTGGTGGAGGCGGCAGGTCGGGTGTCCAAGGCCGCTTTCGTACGGACTGTGCGTCGGGAGCTCAGTTGCGCCCTGTGCAAGGGCAATGCGCGCATGTATTACAACTCTCTCTCGCGCATTGCCGTTCGTGTCGGGCACAACTTCCGGCCGGGCTGTGATGAGCCGATGGAGGGCCCGGATGATGCCCGTCTTACTTAGTTGTTTCGTTTGTGTCGCTGTGTGCTTTGTCTTCCTTTGTTTTTCATTCGCGTTTTGGTGGTCTTTCCTGGTTTGCCAGCCCTGTCGCTTGTAACTTGTATCTAGTATTGTGCTGCCATTACAGGTGACACCTGTGGTGCTGCGCCTAGTCTCCTTGTCCCCCCCATAGTCAGAGTCGGTGTAACCCACAAAACCCTCAGATGATCCGTAGACCAGAGCAAGATCCATGGAGCCGGCGAGATAGTGTAGGAGGTTCGTGGCAGCCTTCCAATGGGATGTGAGGGGCTTCTTCAAATGTCTTGCCAGAGTGCCCACAAGGTGGGAGATATCAGGTCGGGTGCAGTTGGCCAGGTGAAGTAGGTGTTAGGCTGTCAGTATGACAGCTAAGAGTGCACTATGCAAGATGCGTTAGCATAGGGCAGATATGAGCTGCCTTGCTGTGGCAATGTGGCAGACTACACTGGGCGAGGTGATAGAGATCGGTATTGACAAGATGACAAGATCCCGACTCTATCCAGGCACTGTCCCTTTGTAGGAACGCTTCCTCTAGGCTTCGGGACTCTACCCTACGCTACCTGTGCGCGTTGGTACTGTGTGCACATGACTAGATAGTCCACAGACTATCTACGACGCAGGACGGAGTCCATGGTCTATGTCATGGCCAGACGCATGCGTGTAGGTCTTGGGTGTAGGCTCCAATAGACTCCTGTAGGCTTGGTACCTGATGTAACCGTCCTAGGCTACTGAGTAGAGGCTCGGAATGGGGGTTAGGGGAAGGGCCCTAACCCTAAGGAAGTGTAGGCTCTGAATAGGTCTTGGATGTTGTCTTGATGTACCTTGCATGACAACGATGCTGCAAGTACACACGTTAGTGTTGCCTAAGGTGTATACGTGCATGGCTCGGTAGCCATGTGCGTATAGCCTTAGCGAGAGGTCCAAGGCATATGCATGCTGCATAGCAGTGTGCATATGGCTGTCTTATTTTCAAGGCTAGAGTAGGCACTGGTTCTGAGAACGCCCATAAGGACGCCCCAAAACCGAGTCTTGAGAACGCTCATTAACACGCTCCCAAAACTAGTGCTGGGTCGCGGGTGACACCACGAAAAATCACAACATTGGTCGCGGGTGACCCCACAGTACACGGCATGGTCGCGGGTGACCGCACGGAGAGAAATAAAAAAACAAGAGCTCGACGACTACTGGATGGAGGATACCGACCTTGGGATATTGCGCGTTCGCCGATGCCTGCATGTCTGCGTGCGTGGTATGCCGCAATGGCTTCGTGACAGCCCTCCAGGTTCAGGAGGGGGAGCCACCGATTGTAGTGCGGCCCGTAGCCCTTGAAGGCGACTCTGTATTCCTCTCGTGGGTCCGTTCTCAGTTTGCGGATGCGGTGGCCGACTATCGCTTCCACCTCGAACTCCTCGAAGCCGTCGACGAACTCCGTAGGCGGGGGTCGGATGACTCTGGTGTCCGGATGGTACCGCTTGAGAAGGCTGACGTGGAAGGTATCCGCGCACTTGATGTCTTCTGGTAGGTCCAGCTGATAGGTGACGGCATTTGGGACTGCTAGGACCTTGAAGGGTCCCACCCATGCTGGGATGAGTTTCCGTACGCCGTCCGCAGTGTGTTGGAACCATGGATGCTTTGTACTGAGGAGCACCTGGTCCCCAAGTTGGAACGACTCGTCCCGTCGCTTCGCGTTGGCTGCGATGAGCATGGCTTGGCGTGCCTTTTCCAAGCGTGCCGTCGCTTCCGCTTCGATGCGTAGCCATTCTGCGCGTTGCGAGAGTGGTGAGCCGGCCGCTGCCGGGGGCAGTCGTGGTGCATCTGGGTGCATGCCCAGGGCCAGATAGTTGGGTGTGGTGCTCAGCGACTTGCAGAAGCCATTGTTGAGGGCACTCTGCAGCGCGATGAGGAGTGTGGCCCAATTGGTCTGGGTAGCGTTGATGTAATGCCGCAGCTGCTCCTTGACAGCTTGGATGGTGCGCTCCGCGAGTCCCACCGTTTCATGGTGATCCACGGTACCCACATGGACTTCGCAGTTCACCATTGCGAGCGTGCTGTGGAAAGGCCCCGTCTTGTTCTTGAAACGGCTGTCCGGGTCGCATATGACCGAGTATGGCTTGCCGAAAGTAGAGGTTGCCTCCAGCAGGATGTCCGCTGCCGTTTGCGCTGGGCAATGGGTTGGGCAGGCCCGTAGCAGCGTGTACCGCGTTTTCCTGTCGACCATGACGAGGACAGAGTCCTTGTCGTCTGGTGTTCGCGGCAGTGCGACTGCAAAGTCGATGACCCAGTGTTTGAGTCGCTCGGCTGGAATAGGCAGTGGTTGCAGCAGTCCTGCTGGTCTCCTGCGGAGAGGTTTCATACGTTGGCATGAGTCGCAGGTTTCCACGTAGCGTCTGACGTCCTCCTCTAGGGTGGGCCACCAGTAGAAGCGTTCGACCGCTCTTCTGGTCTTAAGTGCGCCTTGGTGGCCGGCCCCCGGGGGGTCGTGGTATTGGCTGATGCACTCCTCGCGGATATTATTCTCCTTCGGGATCACCAGAGCGCCCTTGCGGAACCATAGTCCCCGTGACTGTGTCCAGGCCGTGGGGGAGTGCGGTTGCTTGAGCTGGGTCTGGATGAGCTGTGCCATTGCTGGATCCCTAGTGTAGCCGTCAACGCATTGTTGCAGGAAGCCTGTGGCCCAGCTGTACCCCTGCGGTGCCGCTACCAGCTCCGCTGCGTTCCCCGGTGTGGCTTCCTCATCCTCATCTTCCATGAGCAAGTAATCAGCCGTGACTGTGAGTGGTGGTGTTGCCGTGGGCAGCGGCGTGGGTTGCTCATGGGGCTGGGTGAGAGGAGGTGTAGCTGGCTGTGGGGGTGGTGGCGGCTGTGCGTTGTTTCCGGCTCGTGTCTTGCGTGCCTGGGCGCGTGTAATGTTTGCTTGGTAGAAAAGTGCTGGCCCGTACACGCTGTGGAGGTGTGCTACTGCGTCTGCGAACGCCGTGGGCTGGCGTCTTGTTGTGTACGCGTCCGACTTATGTAGTCTCGGGAAGACCAGGTCCTGGCCCGTACGCTGTGTGCAGTGGAGGATCGCTGCTAGCGCTGTGGTGGGTTGGTCTGCTAGGGGTGCTGGTGGGCCGTCATGTATCTGGCGGAGGCAGTGATGGATACGACTGAGGCCGTCCGCGATGTTGGTTTTCCCCGGGATGTGCTGGATCTTCATGCCAGGGTACATGGCAAGTACCTCCAGAATCCGGACCTGCCATCGATTGAGGTTGGTCTTCTTCAGCAGGTACGTGAGGGGGTTGTGGTCGACGTACACGGTGAACTCCGCTCCTTCCAGGTAACACCGCCATACCTTCAGAGCGTGGATGAGCGCTGTGAGTTCCTGCTTGCCCGACGCATCCTCTAGCGCTGCCTGATCCAAGCGAATGCTGCCGTTTGGCTGTGGCAGTTGAGTCGCTGTGGTGAGTCTCGCCTCGATGTTGGCGCGCTTCGTGGTGAACGCTTTGGACTCATATGCGATGACCCTGGGGTGACCGTTGTCGTCCCGTTGAATCAATACCGCTCCGATGCCTTCACATGAAGCGTCCGTGATGACCTCGTATGGGCGTTTGGGGTCTTCCACCGCTAGGAGTGGCGGGGAGATGAGCGCCGTTTTGATGGCCTCGAACGCTTCCAGCTGTTTAGCGGATAGCGTGATCTGCGAGTGCTTTTTGCCACCTGTGAGCGCGGTGAGGGGCGCTGCCATCACGGCGTAACCCTCGATGAATCTCCGGAAGTAGTTGGCGAGACCCAAGAATCCCTTGAGCGCAGTCGCTGTGGTTGGCACGGGCCAGTCGCGAACCGCTTGGGTCTTCTTGGGGTCCGTGCGGACGGAATCGCCGCTGATGATGAAGCCGAGGAATTTGAGTTCCGTCATGCCGAACTTGCATTTGTCGAACCGTACCGACAGGGACTTGTCGGCCAAGCGTTGCAGGACAGCCTGCATGACCTGGTCATGCTCCTCCACTGAGTTGGTCATCACCAGGATATCGTCGAGGTACACCATGACGGTTCCCTGTTCGATCAGATCTCCGAAGATGTTGGTCATCATCCTTTGAAAGGTAGCTGGCGCATTGGTGAGGCCCATGGGCAGAACTTTGTACTCGAACAGCCCTTCCGGGGTTGTAAAGGCTGTGAGGTGCCTGTCTTTTGGTTGGATGCCGATCTGCCAGTATTACTTGAGCAAGTCAAGGCTACTGAAGACAGTTTTGCCCTTCACCTTTGCGTAAAGGTCTTCCGCTCCGGGTAGCGGGTAAACGTCCCTTTCCGTGACCGCATTCAGCCCCCTGTAGTCAATGCACATCCTCAACGTCCCATCTGGCTTGGGTGTGAATAGGATGGGTGCACCCCAGGGTGAGGATGAGGGCTGCACCAAGCCCTTGCTGATGTGGTAGCGGAGTTGCTTGATCACTTCCGCCCTCTCCGCAGGGGAGAGGCGCCATTGTCGGCGGAACACTGGTTTAGCATTCGGAAGTAGCGGGATGGAGTGGATGGTCTCCGGGCGCGCCTCGATGTGGTCTGACATCGCTCTGTCCGGCAGGTCGTCCTGAAAGACAGTATGGAATTTCTCTTTCCACTTCCGCAGCGTGGCTGAGGTGATGCCCGCGGGGGTGTCCTTCAGAAGGTCCTGGACGTGGTACTTCTCATGCGCCGTGTTGGTGACAGGGGTGGTGGTAGTGGTTGATCATGGAGCTGTGTATGGAGGAGGCTGTATTGCAACAACTCGTCTCCGTCCAACAAGTCCGTTATCCTCGTGGCTGGTTCGTCTGGGAACTGTATTATCGCGTCGCCATTCTCGAAGCGAAAGTCCACTGCGATCCAAGGCGCTCCAGGTGATTCCTGGTACTGTCCCTGCTCCAGCATTTGCGCAAAGTGTGGCGCTGATGTGATGAGAGAGTCGAGAATGGGCTTGGGGTTCCCCAAGGGTTCGGTTTTCGCGGGTTTTCTCGCGTACACGGTGTGTTTCTCGCGTCCGCTGCGTCCCCTGATGTCCATCTGAGGTCCCTTGCCCGCTCCCGCTCCCAGCATCACGTGGTGCTCCTCTATCCAGTTGCTGCCCAACACCAGGTGCTGTGCTGAGTCCCAGTTAACATCGATGACCAGTGCTGGGACCTCGCACGCGTACGTGCCTATGGTGATTGGAACCCTGCACTCGCCTCGGATGGGAACTCCGCTGCTGTTGTCGCCCATGCTGAGGACTTCATCAGAGTTGACGGCCGTGTCCTCTGCCTGCTCCTCCCTGGCCTCTCCCACTGCGCCCTGGGGCTGCTGTGGGGGTCTCAAGCAAGAGTGGAGTGCTTGGCATCCCCTATGCCATGCCCTCTTGACTTGAGAGGTGGCCTGCTGCCATCTGCTCCCATGCTGCTCAGATTGCGCCATCTGCACATTTTCTGAGTGTTTGAGAGTCTTGAGATCCACTACTCCGTACTGCTCTCGGGCCTGTGGCCATTCTGAGTGTCTGGAGGTCTTGGTGGGGTTGGCAGTGAGGTGACCCTTGCTACCATACTGCCCGTTAGCTTCCCTGGAAGGATTGCCTGGGATTCTGGTAGTCTTATGAGCTACTACTCCGTACTGCTCCGACAACTTGCCAGAGGGTCTGGAGGTCATTGCAGCAATGCCATTGTACTGCCCCTTAGGGTGTCTAATGGACTTATATGGTCTCAGCTGCCACGGCTGATGCTCCGGCCGTTCGTTGTCGCATACCTGCCATGAAATCCAGCGTTTGAGTTCGTGCTGCTCGTTGAATTCGCTGGTTGCTGGCTGTTCTGCGATGCTTTCCACATGGTTGGGAAGCGCTGGGTCCGTAGGTGCCGGAGCTGGCTGGCGTTTGACTGTGATGCTCTTGTATTCGTTGATAAATTCTTCTCTGTGAAGTTCCTGCGGGTGGGGGTGTTGCTGCCAGATTTCGCACGTTGTGGGATGGTGATCCACTTCCGCTGGCTGGCTGATTTTTCCCTTCCCCTTGCCAGCGCTTGCACCCTGATGGAATCTTTGAGTTTTTGTGCCCACGATGGTTTCTCTTGGGCCGGCTGCGGTGGTGGTGGGATGGCTTGGGATGTTGGTGGTGTCTGAAGCGTGTCCACGAGTGCTTTTGTCTTCCTGACGATCGCGTGCGTCTCCTCATCCCAATCCTCCTCCACCACCTGTACACGAAACATAATTTCCTCAGGTGCTTGCAGATAAGCCCTGGCTGCAGTCCAATCCGTGGTTCCATCTAGGTCCCACAGTTCCGTGAAGCCCGAACTAAGCGAGCGACCGTCCAGAGTGCGCAGTTCATAGCGTTGATGCTGAATGTCGTGCGCGATGGTGTTCACATGGTCCGCAAGTCTGAAAGGTCCTGAAATTATGGGCATTTTTTGTGACGTGCTCAGGATACGCGCAACGTCGGATGGGTCAAGTGATCAGTGCACGCAGAAAAGAAAAAAAAACCCAGGCTCAAAGGTCACAACGATCGCATGACCGATACCATGTTAGGCTGTCAGTATGACAGCTAAGAGTGCACTATGCAAGATGCGTTAGCATAGGGCAGGTATGAGCTGCCTTGCTGTGGCAATGTGGCAGACTACACTGGGCGAGGTGATAGAGATCGGTATTGACAAGATGACAAGATCCCGACTCTATCCAAGCACTGTCGCTTTGTAGGAACGCTTCCTCTAGGCTTCGCGACTCTACCCTACGCTACCTGTGCGCGTTGGTACTGTGTGCACATGACTAGATAGTCCACAAACTATCTACGACGCAGGACGGAGTCCATGGTCTATGTCATGGCCAGACGCATGCGTGTAGGTCTTGGGTGTAGGCTCCAATAGACTCCTGTAGGCTTGGTACCTGATGTAACCGTCCTAGGCTATTGAGTAGAGGCCCGGAATGGGGGTTAGGGGAAGGGCCCTAACCCTAAGGAAGTGTAGGCTCTGAATAGGTCTTGGATGTTGTCTTGATGTACCTTGCATGACAACGATGCTGCAAGTACACACGTTAGTGTTGCCTAAGGTGTATACGTGCATGGCTCGGTAGCCATGTGCGTATAGCCTTAGCAAGAGGTCCAAGGCATATGCATGCTGCATAGCAGTGTGCATATGGCTTGTAGCCTGAACTCCTAGATTGAGGCTGGCTTGGCCAGTCTCCAATCCTAACAGTAGGGAGCCCACCAGAGAGGGATATCGGGTAGAGAGAGTAGGAGGTAGAGGGAGGCCCTCCTCGAATGCAGAGCTAGGGAGATGCTTGGGCTTGGCTCCAGTTTGTTGATAGTCTTCCAGCAGCTTCTCAATGTAGGGGCGCTGGTGGATGCTGATAGTTCGTTTTCCCTGCTGATCTGGATGCCTAGGAAGTCAGCTGGTTCTCCCATGTCCTTTGTCTCGAAGATGGAAGAAAGTAGGTCGATGATCTCCTGGACCTCCTGTGCTGTCTTCCCTGCAATGAGGCTGCCGTCCACATAGACCATGGCCCTGACTCTCCCCCTGCTGTCGACTCGGATGAACAATGCAGGATCTGCCTGTGAGGGGATGAAGCCTTTGGCCATCAGCTGGGCCTTGAGCTTGAGATGCCACTGTCGATTTGCTTGCTTGAGTCCATACAGAGAGTGCTTCAACCTGCAAGCAGTGCCTGGAGGACCAGGGTACCCAGGAGGATGTCTCATATACACCACCTCCTCTAGGTCCCCATATATGGGGGCAGTTTTGATGTCCACCTGTCGTATCTCCAGGTCCTGCTCTGCTGCTGTGGCTAAGAAGGTTCTGAGTGTGGCATGGGTGGAGACCGGAGCAAACGTCTGATTGTAGTCAATGCCCTCCCTCTGTGAGAAGCCCTGAGCTACAAGTCTGGCCTTATATCTGCCATCCCTCTTCCGTTCTAGAACAAACCTGCTGCCAACAGCTCTGGTCCCAGCTGGTAGTGACACAACCTCCCATGTTTGTCTCTCATACAGGGAAGCCATTTCTGCATCAATTGCCCTAGCCCATTCTTCCCCATCTGGTCTGGCTAGTGCTTCTTCCACAGTCTTGGGGTCAGGCTCAAAGCGCACCACCCTGGCAGCATTGGCTGAGTAAGTAGGAGTGGTGGTGGATTGGGATAGGCTAGGCTCAGGGATCATGGTGGGTGCTTTGGATGGTGGAATGTTGAACGAGACAGACTTCTTCTTCTTCCCATGTCCCCCTGATGTAGTGTGGGCCAAATACTTCCCACATGCCCTCCTAGTGCATTCCCTATTCCCCCTGGCTGACTGCCAATGCCCTGATGTTGATGCTGGTGCAACGTTTGGTTCAGCATCAGGTGCAATGTCATTTCCCCCTGCAGTCAGCTCAGGGGGATTAGGGAGCACACCTGACGTCTCGGCAGTCTCTTCCAGTAAATCCAGAGTTGGTTTGGGCTGGAGTCATTAGAAGGAAGGGCTGTATCTGGAGAGGCATCCTGCTGGTCTGGGGAGTCCATGGAGGCTGAGGGAGCCTGGAGAGGTAGGGATTGGGAGGATTGGAGGGGCCTGCTGATAGTGGGAGTTCCTTGAAGAAGAGGAAGGAATGGTGAGGAGCAGACTGGTTGGCTGGCTGGAAGGGCTGGAGCATCCAAAGGAGGGGCTGCAGCTGGAGGGGTTGGGAGAACTGGGTCCGAGCCATCAGAGGGGAGAGCTGGGTCAGTGGATTCCTCTGTTGGCTCCACTTTATGCTCTGGTAAGGAAGGGTGAGTTGTAGCGTTGAGAGCTGGGGGTTTGGAGGCTGCTCATCCTGAAAACGAACATCTCATGAGATGGTGATCTTGTTGTCAACAAGAGTCCATGAGTTGTTGGAATTCAGAGGCCCAGCTGTCCCCAGATAGCGTCCCTTTTGACATTTGGCCTGCAGTTTGTGACGCTTGGAGGCAGGGATATGGACATGAACTGTCGAGCCAAAGGGGTGGAGTAGAGACAAGTCAGGATCAACACCAGTGAAGTATAGAAACGGGATCTGCTTGGTGGGTCCATAGATGACTGAGTTCCTGACATTGTTTGCATGGTGGATGGCATGCCCCCACAGGGAGAGAGGTATTTCAGACTCCCTCAGAAAGGTCCTAGTCCTCTCCATCAAAGTGCGGTTCAATCGCTCAGCCATCCCATTCTGCTCAGGGGTGTAGGCAGCAGTGTTCTCAGGCCAGATACCCAAGTTCTCAATGATTACTGCAGTTCTGCACCCACATATTCCCCCCCATTGTCCGTCCTGAGTCTCTTGACTGTAGCCCCACCCTGTGTTGCAAATTGCTGGAGGAGTGAAGGGAAGACAGAGACGAAATCAGACTTGTGAGCAAGCAGTTGAATCATGGAAAAACCAGAGGCCTCATCCAGCAAGGTCAGGACATAGCGTGCCCCTCTCACAGTTGGAACCCTCATGGGCCCCATGAGGTCAGAGTGCAGTCTGAAGTTGATGGCTGTGGTTCTCTGCTGTCTAGGGGGGTGGGACACTCTGTGCATCTTCCCCTCCATACAGAGGTCACAGCGCTCGTCAGTGGCAGCTCTCACAAACTCAGGTGCAGTGACTGTGCACTCAGGAATGAGTCCCTTCCTCTGCATCTCAGCTAGAGTGCCGAAGTTAGTGTGGCCCAGCTTTCTGTGCCAACGCATGGCAGCTGACTCAGCTGTGGCAGCAGCAGCAACATAGCCCTTCTGTCCATCCAATACTTATATGTCCCCTGGTAAGCTGGCTGTCCCAACGGTCTCCCCCCCCCTGGTGATGATAATCGTCTCAGTTCCCCCTTGGATGTGCATAAAAAGCCCCTGAGCTACCAGAGAGGAGGCGGACAGCAGGTTGAATACTAGTTGTGGTACATAGAGAGTCTGCTGTAAGCAAATGTTGCCATGAGCAGTGGGAATGGTGATCTGCCCCTCCCCAAAAGCCAGTTCAACAAAGCCATTGCCAAAGTGCACTTCTATAGGTCTGTCAAATTCCACATAGTCAAGGATACCCCCCTTCTCTTTGGACATGCACCCAGAAGCCCCACTGTCCAATACCCATTCAAGTTGTGGTGTTGAGTCATGGAGTGACAGTGAACATACAATCGACTGGGGCTTGGTAGAGGACTCCTGGGTGAATGACAATGAGGAAGGGGGAGTACCTCGCTTAGGGAAGCCAGGCGCATAGCCTGAAGGCTGGTCACTGCAGTGCAGCTCCTCCATCTTCTGCATGAGCTTCAGGAGGCAGTAGGGGGCAATGTGGCCCAGGTTGCCACAGTGGTTGCAGTTGTTTCCTTCAAATGGATTATTCTGTCTGTTGCCCCTCTCTGATGCGGGTGCTCCACCCGCTGGACTCCTGGTGTTGCTGGATTTGTCCCTCTCTCCTCTGCCCTGTCTCCCCATTGCCAGGTTGGCTTGTGGAGGGGAGGCATGCTGCCTGGCTACAGTGCAGAGTGCAGTCCTCAGTGTGTCCATGGTGTATCCTGTTGCATTCAGAGTGAGCATGGGTCTCGCAGGAGCCAGTGAGGCATTGAGAGAGGAGATGACGGGGCTGACCAAGGTGTGGTCAAGTAGAGTCGCATCCATGGCTTCCAGGCGGTCATTGAGTAGTAGCACCTGATCCATGTAGTCGTCCACAGTTTGCGTCGGTCCCTGTTTCATAGAGAAGAGCCTCTGCTGGAATTCAATCATGTTGGTGCGGAGGTGCTGGACATAGTGCTGTTGAAACGCCTGCCAAATTGCAAAGGGCGATTCTAGGTTCCTGATACGTCTCGCCCAGCGTGTGGAGACGCATAACTTCATCCAGTTCATAGCAGTCTTGGCATTCAGTACATCCTCGGGTGCAGCATCGTCAGCCAGTTCTGTCTCAATCCAATCTGCGCACCCCTTGAGAAAGAGAAAAGCACGCATCTGTTCACTCCAGGATGGCCGGTTGTCCTCTCCCAGTGTCTCCTGAGGCCCATCCCTTATAATTCTTGTCGCCATCTTGGAGTCGAGGTCTTGTCTTAATTCATGTCTTCATCGATCTCGTGCGCAGTGGAAGCGTGCTGGGCCCATAACCTGTCTGAGATATTTCGGAGACTTACTTGACGCCCATCAGGGCAACAGCTATATAAGCAAAGCACAGAATCCTAGATGCCGTAATCATCATGATGAGACAGCGAAGTGCGTAAGTTCCGCACGAGCAAACTGGCGGGCTTTCGTGTGTGACGCGAAAGCCCTAGCGCCATCATAGTGCACACATCGCCATCAACCATGACTGGATGCGATGCACACATTAGTGTAACAGCATACCGTAATCATAAGGACCCAACAGGGATCCTTATGATACCTTACAGCACTACGCTGGTCCGTCACAGGGTTCTACCACAGCGAGTCAATATGCCAAGGAGCTATTGAAAACTGCAGTTAAGAAATACTATGACCCTAGCCAAGCGGCACCAAAAGAGGTCAACGGTAATATCCACACACCGAACTTGGAGGATTTCCTGGCATACATCCAGCACCACCAAGTAACGGGGACGCTATCAGACGAGGCCACAGTCAACGTGCTGATAGCCAGATGCACCGTCAGCGTACAAGAACGCTTAAGACGACGCATGAGAACTTGGACCCACACATCCGGGCAAACTCGCATGGACTGGGCAGTTGCGATGCTAAGGGAACAAAACCTCCACATACCAGCATCAGCAGGCGACCTGCGAGAACAACTGCAAGCACTGTCAATGACCAGAAAAACGTTCGCGCAATTCACGGAACAATTCCTACGCATACGAACGGAACTGGCTGAAATTGAACAGGCAGATGAATTCGTCAACGGAGCACGGTTGCGCGAATACTATACACAGCGCCTCCCAACGGAGACAACTAAGCTGTGGAAGGTCATGAATCCGGCATATTCGTCCGCCAACCACTTCACTGAGAAACAGTGGTGGGAAAGCATAAGGACGACCATCAACATAGTTGGCGACAAGCAACCGGAACAAACCGAGCGCGCGCCAACGTACTACGCAATGGCCAGCGATAGACCGCGAGAGGAGAAACCACAACATTGTGGCATCTGCGGTGAGGAGGGTCACTTCGCACGGAAGTGCCCCGACATCACATGCTTTTCATGCGGCGAAAAGGGACACTTTGCGGCACAATGCCCACACATGAGGGGACGCGCACGGTCACCCAGAGCACGTAGCCAAGAGTACCGTAGGGAACGAAGCCCAGCGCCATACCGTAGCTCACGTGAACGTGACGAACGGGAACGATCACAGGGAAACCGGGATCGGGACAGGGGGTACAACGAACGTCGCGACTACGGACGTCGTAGCGCATCGCATAGCCCGGGACGGTATAACAACCGTGAGGACCGATACAAACGGGAACAACCGTGGAAAATCGAGCACGACGAAAGCCGAACACACCGAAGTCGGGAACACACCCCGCAGAGGGAACGGCGTGACTCGGACAACGGGGGACGCTTGCAACACGCAGGTGCCACACCTGGACGAACAGTGATGTTTGAACAGGCTACCTCCACAGGACAACCGGTAAACGACAAACCCGACACTCCCAAACCAACAACATGGCTGCCAAAACCATGACGGGGCGGGGGCGTTGGAAGGTTCTACCGGAAGATCAGGGACTTCCACATACGAGAATTAGAGGGCAAACTGAACCTCAAACTCACGATAGACGCATTCGCCGTGCCAGAGCAGCCAGTGTGCGCGCACCATTATGTGGACGAGCTATTCATGAGAATGACCCTGGTAGACCGACCAACCCCGGGAAAACCAGACCCAGACCGAGAGGTCATATGGTGTCAAGCACCACCGCACAACGCGGCTCCATACATCCGGCACACGGAGGAGCAGGTGAAAAACAGCCATAGCGCTGTGGGACTAGTGGTATACCCACATTGGCCTGACACAGCAGAACATAAACTGCTACAAACGTGGGAAAAGGTACACACCTTTCCAGCGGGAACACAACTGTACGACGCCCCTATGCAAACAAAAGGGAACAAACAGTCAGTCCAACACGGAGTACCGATCGCCAACAGCAAGAAGAGGGGACCAAGGCCTACAGCGCCGAAACCCACTAAATGGCCAGTACACGTGTATAAAATGACTGCCACGCCAGCGGCACCGCCGATACAAATACCGGAGGTCACGCAGGCGATACACGCGCAGGCAGGCATGTTCGAACGGCAGCAGCCATATATTTTTAAGGCTCGCATACCGAAATTACGAACAGGTGTTAAAGTGCGCGCGGGGCGGACAGTTAACTGTCCTGCAAACGTTTGCAGTCCTCACGGAGGAACAAACGAACATCATCCGCACACAACCAGAGAAGCTACCAGAAATAGCTGTCCTGGGAGACACCGGCGCAACACATTCGCTGGTGCTACTTCGAGTCGCTAAGCAATTCGACCTCGAAGTGGACACAAACCGCAGAGGATCTGTCATACTAGGAGACGGACACAGCGGGGTATCAATACAGGGACAGTGCATAGTACCCATCAAACTGGGAGGATACTCGTGCTCAGTACCGGCACTAGTCATTGACGTAGACTGGGGTGATACACAACACCTAGTCCTAGGCAGTGATTGGATAGACACGCATAGAGCTATGCTCGGCGCGGGAGCCGGAAAAGGACCTCAGATGGATATCAGGGGACCAAATGGCACGGAAAGCCACACCATATTGGCAAGAAAGGTGTTGAAACGCGACCAATGGGAACTGCCAGAGCAAAGAGACAATCTCATTGTAGGTGCCTCACAGTTCGCAGCCATGCTCGAACACCGCACCGACCTCACGGGCGAAGGCGCGAGATGGGACGCAGTCGATTTTCGCACGGAAAACGGCAAAACATTCATTCAGTTCTATGGAGACGAACCAGTGTTACTGGAAGACTTCCTGGATGAAGACCAGTGGTACCGGTACAGCTGTTTGAGCGCAACATTTCAGCAATCAACAACACCGCCTCCACTACCGCCAGAGGCGTCCAACGAGGCATCCCACGCAAAATACCACACGCAGGACCTCAGTAAGGACACACCAGCGGGCATACCAGCCGCCACAGTCGCGGGTTGGAGGGATAGATACCCAGACGGGTTTAAAGACGATCTACCTGACCGCAAAATGTCGGATCATCTAACACCACGCAAGGAAACTATCCATACCATACCGCTATTGCCAAACGCAAAGCCTGTTTACAGACGGCAGCGTAGGTTATCGCCAAAAGAGCGAGCGGACTTGAGAAACAACTCAAGTATCACATCGCAAAGGGGTTGGTACAACCATCCTCTTCGCCATGGGGCGCTCCGATACTGTTCACGCCTAAACCAGACGGCACACTCCGCATGTGCGTCGACTGCAGAGGCCTAAACGCAGTTACGGAACGTGATGTATTCCAACTGCCACGAGCAGAAGACTTGTGCGCTAGAGTCAAGGGCAAACGGGTATTCAGCAGCATAGATTTGCTCAAAGGATACTGGCAAATACCTATACAGCCAAGAGACAGACACCTAACAGCGTTCACAACGCCAGAAGGACTGTACGAGTACAAAGTACTGGCTATGGGGCTTACAAATGCACCAGCAACCTTTCAACGTATGATGACCAGGATCTTTGATGACCTGATGAAAAGGGGCGTTGTCATGGTTTACCTGGATGATGTCTTAGTCATGACAGAAACAGTGGAAGAACACTGCCAAGTCATGCAAGATGTCCTCACCAGACTGCAAACTAACAAACTTATCATCAGGTTTGATAAATGCAAGTTTGGTATGAAGGAACTCAAGTTCTTGGGCTTCATTATTAGTGGGGACACAGTGCACACTGACCCAGCTAAGACCCAGGCAGTACGAGATTGGCCAACACCAACCACGGCCACAGCACTGAGAGGGTTCTTGGGGCTAGCCAATTACTTTAGGAAGTTCATACCGAACTACGCTATCATGGCAGCACCCTCACAGCGCTGACAGGTGGACCTAAGAAGGGCACCATTGACCTACAAAGCCGACAGCTAACAGCTTTCGAAGCAGTCAAGCAGGCACTAGTGTCACCAGCTGTTCTAGCTGTGGAAGACCCAACCAAGCCATATGAGGTCATCACAGATGCCTCATGCGAAGGCATTGGAGCAGTGCTTATCCAACGAGATGAGCAGGGTCAGCCAAAAGTGATTGCATATGAATCCAAAGCATTCACCACCAAAAAGGCCAACATCGAGGCAAAATTCACTGCTAAAGCGCAGCTTGAACAGCCAGATGGAAGCATCAGCCTGGACCAAGCAGCCCTGGAGGATGCATCAGGTAAACAGGAGCTGACAGCACTCATACATGCATTGAAAGTATGGCGCTGTTACCTGGAAGGGGCAGAATTCACTGTATATGTGGATCACAACCCTCTCACATACCTCCTGAACAAGCCAAACCTCAACAGATGGCAAGTCAGGATACTGGAAGTACTAGC
Organism: Nuphar pumila; assembly: GCF_984573655.1. Classification (NCBI taxonomy): domain Eukaryota; kingdom Viridiplantae; phylum Streptophyta; class Magnoliopsida; order Nymphaeales; family Nymphaeaceae; genus Nuphar; species Nuphar pumila. Next base: position 8,909 of record NW_028323259.1, on the reverse strand, counting down.
TATGTACCCAGGCATGAACATCCAGCATATCCCAGGCAAAACCAACATTGCAGACGGGTTAAGTAGGATTAAACATGGACCACCAGCACCAACAAAGCCAACACCATCCACGGTGACTGAGGCTATACTACAGTGCAGTGGATTACAGTTTCCCAAGACAAAGCAGGGCACGCCAGGCATCCATGGCAAAGTCAGCTACAACAAGGGTCAACTGCCACTGAAGGAAACAATAGCGAAGCTGAGCAGCATGTACTGCATTCCCACATCCAGCCAAGCTAACGTTACCAGGGCACAGGCTAGAAAAGCAGCTGGACAACAGGGGGCACCACAACCAGTGAATAACTTACCAACACCAGCTATGCAAACAGCCAACACACCTGAGGGCGTCCCAGCCACAGCTACATTCCTAGACTCAGACGAGGAAACTGAACCTCAAGAGGCTATGGAAGAGCTGCAGGGGGAAACGGAGGACATCCTTAAGCATCAACAAGGGGGAACATGGGCAGACACGTTCCTGCAACGTTGTGCAAATGGATATCAGCATGACCCAAGCATGGCACAGCTAATTGCACAGCAGACAGCTAACCCAAATGCACCAGGTAAATGGGTACCCAACAGGGGGCTATGGTTCAGCAAAGGAGCGTTGGTTATACCAAACCACGATTCCTTGAGAACTGAATGCATTAGCCAGTACCATGACCCACCAGAGAGGGGACACCAAGGCCCACTCAAAACAAGAAGAGCCATTGAAAGGTTCTACTGGTGGCCTGGCATGGGAACGGACATTGACCGTTACATCAACACGTGCGATTCATGTCAGCGCATGAAACCGCTACGGAAACGACCAGCAGGCTTACTGCAACCGCTTCCTATCCCAGGAGAACGGTTGAAGCACTGGGTGATTGATTTCGCAGTCGCATTTCCGCGCACAACACATGGCTACGACTCAGTCCTAGTGATGGTGGATCGTAAGACCCGCTATACACTTTTGAGACCATGTCCCGCTAACGGAACGGCAGCGCACGCGATCAAAATCATGCTGGATGCAACAGCGACATTTGGCACACCAATGTCTATCGCATGCGACCCAGACAGCAGGTTCAAACACAGGGAGGGAGAGTTCCAAACGACCCTCAGGAACCTAGGATGTGAAGTACTCGTTGGCTCGGTTGATCATCACGAAACCGTAGGCCTAGTGGAACGTACCATTCAATCAGTGAAAGAGCAACTCCGGCACTACATAAATGCCACCCACACCAACTGGACGGACTTGCTCATGCCACTGCAAAGTGCACTGAACAACGGATACTGTGCATCTATACACACTACTCCGAACTATCTTGCGCTTGGGATGCACCCAGACCAGCCCAAATTGCCTACACCGACGCCGCCAGACGACAACACTCTGCGCGCGCAATGGCAACAGGTTGAAAGGGAAGCAGCTGAACGCTTGGAAGAGCGTACGACAGCGAATGCTTACTGCCGCAAACGCTAAGCGTCGTGACGAGCGGTTCGGCTTGGGAGACAAGGTACTCCTCAGCACCAAACACCCGTGGTTTCGCAACACGGCTGACGGAGTGCGTAAGCTCATACCCGCGTGGGCTGGACCGTTAAGGTAATCAGGGTCAACAGCAAGGTGACCTACACCCTTGAGCTGCCTGAGGATATTAAGTGCGATATAACGTATTCCACGTCCACTTACTGAAACGGTACCATCCGGACACGCGCCAACCGGCACCACCGCCATCGGAAATCGTTGACGGACGCGAGGAATTCGTGGTGGAAGCAGTGATTAATCACCGCACCAGGAAGTTACGCTCAGGAATCCGAGACGAATACAAAGTAGCGTTCGAAGGATACGGGCCACACTACAACAAGTGGTTACCCGTCGAAAACTTGGACGGATGCCAAGACGCTATTGCGGACTACCATGTCAGACGACACGCAGGCATTGGTGTACGCGCTGTCGCACAACGCGCCAACGCGTCAACGACGCCACGACCAAAGTGAGATGTCGCCAGCGATCCGCATTGCGACAGCTTTACTTGCTGACACTAGGTAGAATTGGTCCTTGAGACTTCAGACCTGGTGGAAATTTGCTGCCAGAAACCTCATGAGGACACAAACGATAGGAAATTGTCTTTGCAGTGTGATTGTATCCGTTATGAAGGTTACTGCCTAGCCGTAGTGGAAACATGTATTCCCGCGGGCTTGAAAAGACGAAATTCGTATAACTTTACGAATATTGCAAATGTAACCGTGCCTTTTGCAAAGTGCCATATCGATACAATATGGAGAGAAGAAGAAGACATCGCAGGTAGAAGGCACTGCAGGGAAAAGACATTGCAGGGAAACCATGGTGCAGGAAGGACAGCAAAACAACGGGAGCACGTAAGCAGGGGAGCACGATGCGAAGACACAAGATGCAAGGCCGGAAGACCTTGTCGTTGTCGAGCGGCAGGAGGACCTTGCTTCCGTCGCGTTGCAGGGCCGCTTTCGTGAGTGTGTTGCGGGGCATGTCGAGGGACATGTCGAGAGGCACTAGGGGGGTGTTGTCGCACACCTGGGAGGGGCCTGCTCGACTGGTTGTCTAGCCATCGAGACCCTGTGTTCCTTGCGCACGTCTGTTATGGAGTGCAGCGCATCCGGTCCGGCTCGCCGCGGATGGCCGGGGCTGTGGACACAGACCCGGGGGGAACCACGATAAGGCAAACGCTGGGGGTTGCTGACGAGCATACCGGGGCTCAGACGTCTTCGCTTCGCTTCGCTTCGCTCCGCGTCAATCCGAAGATACTAGTATTGAGAGTGGCCCACTCAATACTTGTCTTGATGTGTCGTTCTTTTCTTTTCTTTTCTTTTCTTTTCTTTTCTTTTCTTTTCTTTTCTTTTCTTTTCTTTTCTTTTCTTGTCTTTTCTTTTCTTTTCTTTTCTTTTCTTTTCTTTCTTTCTTTTCTTTTCTTTTCTTTTCTTTTCTTTTCTTTTCTTTTCTTTTCTTTTCTTTTCTTTTCTTTTCTTTTCTTTTCTTTTCTTTTCTTTTCTTTTCTTTTCTTTTCTTTTTTTTAGAGGAGGGGGATGTTACGTATGTATGTTCCATACGTAATGCTTGTTAGCATTGTCAGCTACTAACACTAACGTGTGCACTAACGTGTTGGTGACGTGAGGGCTGGCACTGTGATACGGGATCACATCCCTAGATAGTTGCACGGCACTATCTATCACGAGATGCTACGCAACACCATGGCTAGGCGCCATGAGGAGCTGGTTACGCCAGGACTCCTAAAGCCTAGATGGTGTGTAGCATCTGGGGGTCTTTCCTGGAGCACACCATCGCAGTGCTAGCTTGTGAGCGTACTGCTCTAGTGTTCGTAGCACTATAGCACTTCTCGCATACTCATCAGTTGCTGAAGGCCTTAGAGCCGTATGCTGCATAGCACACACAGTCAGGGCTATGGTCTACGTAGACGGCTGCCTCATTGCAGGCAAGACGTCCCAGGATGTCCAGGAGGTCATCAGGCTACTTTCCTCACTCTTCGAAATCAAGGATATGGGAGAACCAGAGGACTTCCTAGGCATCCAAATCTCCAGGGACAGACTCAAGAAGACCATCAGCATCCACCAACGTCCATACATAGAGAAGCTGCTGGAGGACTACAACCTCACTGGAGCCACCCCCAAACACCTTCCCAGCTCGGCCTTTGAGGAGGGCCTCCCTCTACCTCCTCCTCTCTCTACCCGGTATCCCTCTCTGGTGGGCTCCCTACTCCATCCGGCGAACTGCACCCGGCCTGACATCTCTCATCTAGTGGGAGCCTTTACAAGACATCTTAAGAAGCCTCTCTCATCCCATTGGAAGGCCGCTACGAACCTCTTACATCATCTCGCCGGCTCCATGGATCTTGCTCTGGTCTACGGATCATCTAAGGGGTTTATGGGGTACACCGACTCTGACTTTGGGGGGGATAAGGAGACGAGACGCAGCACTACAGGAGTCACATTCATCCTACATGGAGCGGCAATCACCTGGCAAAGCAAGCTCCAGCCTACCGTTTCTCTCAGCACCACAGAAGCGGAGTACCAAGCAGCAGGAGCAGGAGCCAGAGAAGCACTTTGGCTGAGGAAACTTCTCCCAGAGTTAGGGGAACCTGTCTTGGGGTCAGTGAAAATAATGGGGGACAACGAGGCAGCACTTAGCCTCACCAGAAATCAAATGACAACCCCCCGCAGTAAGCACATAGACATTGTCCATCATTTTGCACGAGAGCGTGTAGCCTCAGGGGAGATTGCATTTGAGCACGTGCCTTCTGTCAAGAACGTAGCAGGTATTCTTACCAAGCCCCTGCCTAGGGACTTGTTTCTGAGTCATGTAGCAGGCTTAGGTTTGCGCCCGCTACCTTAGGATTTTGCCCTGTCTTGTGTTGATGCCCTGTTTTTACCATCAGCCATGGCTGCATGAGGGGGATGTTGCACTACGGTGTACCTCGCATCCAGTCATAGCTGATGGCGAAGTGTGCACAACGTTGCGCTAGGGCTTTCACGTCATCTGCGAAAGCCCGCCTGTTTGCATGTGCGAGATATGCGCACTTCGCTGCGCACTTCATCTCGTTGAGTACGGCACCTAGGTCTTTCTCTTTGCGTATATAGTTGTGGCCCTGACGGGCACATGTCAAGTCTCCAGAGTATCGTCAATAGAATGCAAGCCAGAGCTGGCCCACATGATTTCTGACTGTCATGAACGTGCGATTGCAGGCATTAAGGGTGCTGCCTTTTCATCAAAGGTGCACCAAGGATAAGTACGAGCACTGCCACCCAGAAGTACCACAATGGGTGACAGCCAACTCGATAGACATTGCTGAGGGTGGCCTCAACTGCATGAAATGATGAAAGTATTCACAGTATAGCTGAACTGTCTACACCTCTTGTGGTTTCGAGCAGATTCCAGCAGAGTCATCTGCTCCAAACGAATGCCTTTAGCATAATCAATACACATACAAATACCCCACCCTAAAACAGGGGGCATTGACAACGGGGCATTGACAACCAAAGCTGATCTCGTGCCATTTCAATAGCATATTCAACACTTGCATATCTCTTGCTGTAATTCGGTGATGGATAATGGCCTTCAGCCCCAAAATGTTGTGTTTGTGACGTCCACCCACTCATCAAAGATGGCAGCCGCGGGAGGGAAGCTGTGTAAGCCAGCAGAGAACACGAAAAACCTGTACGCACCAGTCATAGATATATCACTTCCAAGGTGCTCACATGAACGCAAGTGTCCAAGCACAATCCACACATGATGGCCTTCTATAAACTATACACTTGGCTCCAACGCTCTCGGCACGCCACATGTACACAGCAGCAGATGTTGACGATTTTGGATCTGTGTGTCGCCGTTTTTGGAACTGGGTGCTTTGAGCATGCACTCATTGGCCACGTTGTGCAGCATGCGTGGGTGTGTACTCGCAGTAAATTTATGTCCCTCTCCAACCTATCCCATTTCTTGTGCTGGGCTTTCTGTCTTTGCTTAAGCATGACCAGTGCTTCACCAGAACGGTTTTTGACCTCCATTTTTGTTCCGAATATACATGACATTTCGTGCAGCTGGACCTGAGAAATCAGAGTGTCTGTTGAAATGCTGAATATGACGTCTCTAGAGCACTTTCAACGCCCTCAAAGTGTCTGTGAGACAGACTTGACTTTGGCATTGTCACGAAGGCAAAAACTAAGGTTGCAAGGCCAGATCTGCCATGTCTATTGTCATTGCCCTACTCCCAAACAGTGCCAAAGACATGCTACTTTCAGCGTTTTGCCAGATCCTGTAACTTGTGAGTGTCGTTGCCTGAAGATGCATGAGTTTTTGGGGCGAAAACTGGGGTCGAACCCCATTCTGACGAAGCACTGGTTGGTTCCCATGCATTAACGCTTGTTGATCAATCGAACCAGCTTGTCACAATCACTGAATAGGGTTAAATTAGAGTGTTAACTAATAATACGCAATCAAGACAGGAGCATTTTACCATGGCCTGGTACAACTTGATTTGGGAAATTGGGCAACACCCAGAATGCTTCGCCAAAGGAAGAGAATGGCTTTCACATGATCAGCGAGGCCCACGATAACGTTGCCCAGCCTACATGCAACTTACCCAACAGCGTGAGCAGGCAACACGAACTGGGAAGAGGTCCCCAGCAAGGCTCCACTAACGGAACCCTCGAGCACAGTCCCCCGCAACAACCGCCTGAAGCTAGACGTCGGAGTATTCTCTCCTATCTGCTCCCAGGACGGCAACGACCGCAGTGTGTTGCTGCCCTCTTCATTACAGGGCATCGGGCGCCGCCAGGTTCTGTCGAGCCAAGCCCGCTTCTCGAAACTCGCTTCCATCCTTGAAGACATGAGTGAGGAGGAGGCCCTGCTGGACCGGCTGCCAGGCAGTGCCACCCAGGAGGACTGCGCCAATCCAAGTAGGGCTGGCCCAGAAGCGGGCTCCAGCCACGGTGACTGGGACTGTGGTAGGATTGGTGACCGGGAGCAAATCGGAGAGGAGACGAACCCAAGTTCCCTTCTGAGGAAAGGAGCAGAAGGGGCCCTCCGTGGCGCAGCTGACGCAGTGGCTCGGCCCAGCATGGAGGTGCAGACATACTCTTGGAAGCCCCCCAAGAAAGTGGAGTTGAGCCCCGTGACTATCGAGGCTAGTAGTCTGGGAGCGGCCCAGGAGCAACAAGATATGAAGTGCCTCTTTGGGACGTCGTACCTGGAGCAACGGATCCTTCCGGGAGACGGATCTGCCCTCGCCTGGAAGGCGGCGCTGCAGGCGAGTGGTCGCGCAAGAGGAAGGCCACCTCGGGCTGCAAGCTCCTCCTCGCCGCCGGCTCCTGACAGTATCCCGCTGCAACGAGTTGTTGGCTTTGCCAAATGACCGGTTGGCCAACATTCGGGATGTGGTGGCCATTTTCAAGTGGGAGTGCCATCTGCACAATCGGGAGCCTTCGCGTTGGAACATTCCACAGCCTTTGTTCTGCGAGGGGGTACATATCTTCAGCGAGGCTCTGATATGCTGTCTATTTTGGTTTTGTGACAGCATCTTCAGTTTTTCTGCTTTGCGCAGAGGCCAGCAGAATGACCTGAAACAATCCAAATAGTTTTGTCCGCATGTGCTGCATGGTTTTGTTTGTTTTATTCAGCACCTTGTGCTTGCCACTGTAATGTGATGACCCCTTGTCAGCTCTGCCTGCTGCATATGTGGCACTTGCATCATGCATCACATATGACGGCATGGAGAAGGACGCATGAAAATGCAGCGACCGAAATTATCGTTTCGAAATAAAACGCAACATGAATGGCACGAATGATCGTAAATGTTCTGTGGAAGGTCGTCTCCCCCCTAGCCCACTGCGGGGGCTCCCACAGCCAACCTTTGTCAGCTTGACAGCCATATGTGCCCAAAAATGTAACTGCACGGAACAACACAACCTTCAAGACGGCTTCGTGCTCCCGATTCTAGGACATGTCACAGCACGATTCCGAGCTAGTCTTGGATTTGGCTGAAACTTTTGCTTGTGAGCATGAATTGAAGGCGATGTCCACCGATGTTCGACATCGCAATTCGACCACTGGAAATTGCGCCGTCTTTTTTATCAACTATCACGACCTGCGAGGTTCGGAGGTACTTGCGAGCTTCTCGGAACCTGCTGCCAGGTGACGTCGACTACGTCACCTCGCCATGGCGCGCCAGGCGCATCATCTATCATACCGGACATATATAAGAGATGCCTGCAGACGCCTCAAATACAAGCTACAAAAGTTCCGAGTGGATTGACAGGCAGCTGTTCCCGTCACCGCACACTAGCGTTTTGACGTCTTCACGAAAAAGTTTGAGAGCCAAGGAGGGTCTTGTTGGGCGCGGATCCCCGAAATCCCAAGGTCCGTCATCGCCCACTCTACCTACAAGCTGATTGCTGATGTCGCGCTCCGAATCACACTCTGTGCATATTGACGATACTCTGGAGACTTGACATGTGCCCGTCTGGGCCACAACTATATACGCAAAGAGAAAGACTTAGGTGCCGTACTCAACGAGATGAAGTGCGCATATCTCGCATGTGCAAACAGGCGGGCTTTCGCAGATGACGTGAAAGCCCTAGCGCACGCTTCGCCATCAGCTATGACTGGATGCGAGGTACACCGTAGTGCAACATCCCCCTCATGCAGCCACGGCTGATGGTAAAAAAAGGGCATCTGTTGAAGAATGGCATACAAACAATGACACTCACATTAACAATGGTAAGCTCATGGCTTGCCACCTTGATAGCGAAGCTCATAACACGAGCAAGACATACGTTTACTGAATGGACATTCTAGAGAGCCCCAAACATGTCGTTTCTCAACAGCATCAACACAAGACAGGGCAAAATCCTAAGGTAGCGGGCGCAAACCTAAGCCTGCAACATGACTCAGAAACAAGTCCCTAGGCAGGGGCTTGGTAAGAATATCTGCTACGTTCTTGACAGAAGGCACGTGCTCAAATGCAATCTCTCCTGAGGCTACACGCTCTCGTGCAAAATGATGGACAATGTCTATGTGCTTACTGCGGGGGGTTGTCATTTGATTTCTGGTGAGGCTAAGTGCTGCCTCGTTGTCCCCCATTATTTTCACTGACCCCAAGACAGGTTCCCCTGACTCTGGGAGAAGTTTCCTCAGCCAAAGTGCTTCTCTGGCTCCTGCTCCTGCTGCTTGGTACTCCGCTTCTGTGGTGCTGAGAGAAACGGTAGGCTGGAGCTTGCTTTGCCAGGTGAGTGCCGCTCCATGTAGGATGAATGTGACTCCTGTAGTGCTGCGTCTCGTCTCCTTATCCCCCCCCAAAGTCCGAGTCGGTGTGCCCCATAAACCCCTTAGATGATCCGTAGACCAGAGCAAG